>NC_057946.1:24058381-24085881 GCF_018555375.3 Anguilla rostrata | reverse complement strand
CCAGGCCCCTTTTCTCCTTCACCGATCAGTCACACACGGACTAGAGCCCCCCCCCCCCCCCCCCCACACACTCACTCACTCAGCTCAAAACACAGCAGCTAACGAACCCGCTCATAAAAGCCACAGATTTACCCTCATTACAACACGCCCTCGCTTTCCTGCTCAACGTTTACGACAGAACCGCACTAATGTTTTATTTGGAGAATAACGTATTCGCTTCACGTCCTGTTTCACCCGCGTCCCTCTCAGTGCGTGGCTGCGTCTGCAGGAGCCTCGCCTCTCGGTCAGAGACGGGCGAGCAGGTGTGTGCGCGGGCGGCAGCTGCTGCCGATTTTCCCGCCGCAGTCCGGCGGCGTCACGGTAACGAACGCTGCAGGTGGACGCGTCGGCAGGAAGCTCCTTAAAAAAGCGCTTCCTGCGTACAACGACCCCGGGATGCGAAGAGAACTGGCGCAGGTTCGCATGGGAACGGTCGCTCCAGCGAACAGCTCGGCGAGAGACGGGTCGCTCGATGAGCGGCGATGGACACGCCCACTCCGCTGGGGGCACGCGCTCCGGAGCTCGGCTGAACTTTCTGGGTCTCGCTGATTTTCCAGGCGGCGAAACGGCGAAAAGATCAGAACGGAAATCGATGGCGGTTTGCTGCCTCGTAAAACACAAGACCTCGCAATTCCTTCCTCGGGCAGAGACAGGGGGAAATGAAAAAAGGAGGATTCATTTTGGGAATCATACTAACAATATAACCTCCGTATGGCGTGGATATAATCACATTATTAAAGCGTGCTCTGAGCCAATGCCCTCACCCGGGAAAAATCACATCCTACGTGTCACATTTTTTAAACATATTACCCATTTATTCAACATATTTTGTCTGAGCCTGCACCTGAACCGTTTGGCTAGAATCCAAGTTCTACAATCCCAAAACCAGACTTCTGCCCCAAATCGATCTAATACAATAATACAAATGAAAAATAATTTTTTTTCTTCTACCTGTTCTCAGGAAAAAGCACGTATTTGCTTTGATTTGTCTGTTCTATTATTTCCCAGCAGAAAAGGCTGCAGCAATGTTGTTAATTCAATTTAGCTCAGGATGGAAGGACCTGCAAGCTGTCTGCACTTGTCTGACTAATTACGTGTATGAAAGTAACGTACCAAATCGCTTAATGCACATTTATCACACACACAAGCACGCAGACACATACACACACACACACAAGCACGCATGCACATGTACATACACAAACACTCCAACATACACAAACACACACACACACAGACAAATGCATGCATACATACACACACACACACACACACAGACACGCACACACACACACACCACACACACACACAGACACACATACACAGAGACCCACACACACACACCACACATAGACACGCACACACACGCACGCACACGCACAGACACCTACACGAGCCACACACACACATCACACAGAAGACGCCACACACACACACACACACACACACACACACACACACACACGTGTCCCACAGCTTGTGGAAGCTGAATGCAGACGCTGACAGACCGCATTAGGATGCAGTGCGCTGGTGAGAGGTGAGGGGTTTACGCTTGGTGAGCTGAGCCCGCGGGGGGGATGGGGGGGGGGGGGGCAGTCTCAGGTAAATGTTAATGACACGCCTCATTGACTCCAACAGCTCAACGCCGTCTCAGCACAGCTGTGCAGCACGCGGAGAGCACACTGAGCGCGCTCAGGAGGACGTTCGCGTGCCGCAGCACTTCGGGGGGGGGGGGGGGGGGGGGGTTATCTGCGCATGCAGCACATCTGGGTCTCCGAGCGTTCCATCAGGTCTTTCGTGGAAGCAGGTACCTCATCACGCCCCCCTCCCCACCCCTCGAATGACCCTTTCTGCTGTCCACATGCCCAGTGCCACCACACCCATAACCCCCCCTTCCCACCCCGCTCACAATGATGGTGCTATGTATTTCACAAAAACAGTATCTTATTTTATATGATACATCAGCATCTCACATAGGCACTACTTTTTTGCTCAGTGATATGGTAGTTCTTCAGCAGTTGCTTGGCTACGGGACACGCCTTGCGCAGTGATACCATGCGACTGAAGGCTTGAATGGCAAAGGTCTGTGAGCTGCATCCCGTGGCTCAACATCGTTTTTAACACTGTCAGTGTGGTCGGACAACACAAGCAGCGGGTATGGGGGGGGGGGGGGGCACAATCATAGATTTCCCCACTCCATCAGTACCCCCCCCCCCCTCCTGTGTTCTCACTGTGTGATACTTTGCCTGGAGCTCAGCTATTAACATAGCGGCACCCCCCCCCCCCAACCCAACCCCATCCCCCCACGCCAGGCTTTCAGGAGCTGGGGAGCGAATCTCCTGTGGCTGCTGGGGGAATGAGAGGGGTATCGGGGTATCGGGGTGACTGCGGGTCTGCCATAGAGCCCTGCATGCATCAGGGCCACCCTGAGAGTGCCACACTACTGAGAGACATGGGGAGACCGCGAGGCTGCCCGGGGGCAGGGGGGGAGTGGAGGGGGGGGGGGGTGTGGGGGGGCTGTCACATCACGCCCGAATCCACACGACTTCATCCGTTTATGTTCGCGGAGCGCTGAGCGGAAACGACACCTCTCCTCCCCTCCCTCTGCCCCTGAATGGCCCCCCGTGCTCCCACTAGAGGGCGCTGTTCCCCAGTGTCCCGGTGACCGGGCTCTTCACCTGGTTGAGTCACGTCCAGGTTCCAGTGCTACTGGGCGTTGCTCGCGCCTCACAGACCAGCTTCAGGACTCCAGTCAGCAGAGCTATCAGCTGACTAACTCTAACACTATCAGCTGACTAACTCTAACCCAATGAGCTCACTACCCCCAACCCTAGCTGAACCCTAATTTGAGCCATGAAACCTAACTGTGGCCATAGGCATTTTTGTATACATCTGATTACTCAATTAAAATTGAACAAAAACAACACAAATATCATGAATTCAATAAAAGAAATAGAAAATAACATGCTTGAAGTCATTTATTTTGAAAAATGCGCTTAACTGAAACTATATGCATTTATACAGATATACAAGGCCACAGGAGTGCATCCTACCAATGAAAAAACTCATCCTAAATCAAAGACTAATCCTTGTCTTAGCGGTTTTTTCTCAAGCTCCTGAACACAACTGTAAACTTGCCTCAACACTAAAACTTACCATTTTCTTAACCCCTAACCTTATCAGCTGACTAACCCTAACCCAATCAGCTCAGGCTGAAGGGCTCAAGGACAAATTTCACAATCTTTTAACTCAATGAATTTTAAAAAACAGCGTGCGTCAGAGATTTAGTCACCCTCTCTGTCTTCTGGCTCTTTCCCTTTTCTGATTCATGATTTTAAACTGTCTCTGGGGACGGGGGGGGGACGGGGGGGACGGGGGGGAGTGATGTACTGGGAGAGGGAGGGGAGGGGAAGGGGGTGCAGAGCAGGTTTAATGCTGAAACAACGCTGCGTGGCTGCGTGTGATATTGGAACAGACACACTCGGACCGCAAATCCAATCACAGGGGCCTTGGCAGCTGATCCCGGCCGCGGGCCGAGCTGCTCGTGTGCGGAGAAGCCTGCGAGCAGCGGCGCGTCTCGCGCTCGGGCCGATCGATGCGGGCCCTGCTTCTGGAGCGGCGCTAATGGGCCAATGACATGCTCCTGGGGGGTGGGGGTGGGGGGGTACAGCGACTCATTCCCACCTGAGCCTGCTGAGAGTCCCCACCCCACCCCCGCACTTCATTCAGTCCTTTTCAGCACCCCCCACCCCCCCGCCCGCCAGCGGCTACTGACTACCTCCAGACTGGCAGCCACGTTTCACAGCAGGGGTCATGGGAAGTCCAGAACAAAAAGGACTACACTGTTTTAAACTGCAGCCTTCAACTCCCATAAGGCACCTGTGCAAATCACTGCTGAGGGCTTTGCCTCTGGTAACACTGGAGGGCTTGACTGAGAGGCTAGGAGTCTGTAACAGTGGTTATACTCCAGCATGCACGCACACACACACACACACACACACATACCACACACACCCACACACATAGCACACACACAAACACACACACACACACACACACACATACCACACACACCCACACACATAGCACACACACACACACACACACAAACACACACACATACCACACACACCCACACACATAGCACACACACACCCACACACACATACCACACACACATAGCACACACACACACACAAACACACACACAACATGAAGGCCACTACTCTGTTCTAGTGTTTCAGACACATTTGTCCAGAACTGAAGTGGAAGAAGTGACTGAACCAAACGGTGTTCCTTCCCCACTCTGCTCTGCTCAGGTCAGACACTGAAAGTGATTCCCTCACAGCACAGTCCCCCTGCCCAGCTGAGCGTTCACACAGGCTGGGAGTTAAGCACCATGGGAGAGGCACTCCATGGCTAACTGGCGCTATAACTCCACCATCTTGGAGAAGAAATTCACGAGCATTGTGTTCAGCAGCGATGGAAAGGCTGCGTAGTGTCTCTGCTTGCCCCCCCCCCCATCCCCCAAGCTCCCCCCCTCCCCAGAGAAACAGGCTTCCCCCGTTCTGTCATCCAGCTGGCCCAGTGCAATGGGGGACGGCTGTAGGAGCCACTCCAGTGGAGTCTGTGCTGACATAATTAGCTTCCCCGCTACGTCAAGATGGGTGTCAAGATCTCTGGAGTCCGGGAGTTCTGCAAAGAGGGTAGTCTTCATGCCGAGAACAATAGGCGTGTGTGTGTGTGTGTGTGTGTGTGTGCGTGAGTGAGGTATGAGTGTGCATGTGTGTGTGTGTGTGTATGTTTGTGTATGTCTGTGCATGTGTGCGTGTGTCTGTGCATGTGTGTGTGAGAGAGAGAATATGTGAGAGGGTGTTTGTGTGTGTGTGTGTGTGTGTGAGAGAGAATATGTGAGAAGGTGTGTGTGCCTGTATGTGTGTATGAGAATAAGTGAGAGGGTGTGTGTACGTGTCTGTGTGTGGGTGTGTGTGTGAACACAATCTGTGAGTCATGGATCTAACCCATTCACCGCACACTACCAGCACAACCTTGACCATACTTCACTCAGAACATATCTCAAACACCAGCTGCTCCAGTGAGTCACACAACACAGGCGCTGAGCGTTACCCTGGGAACCAACGCGCACAGTCCATCTCACACCCGAACCCTGTGACCCCACACCGGGGAGAGAGCCCCCCATATCACACTCCAAACCCTGTGACCCCACACCGGGGAGAGAGCCCCATATCACACCCCAAACCCTGTGACCCCACACCGGGGAGAGACCCCATATCACACCCCAAACCCTGTGACCCCACACCGGGGAGAGCCACCCCATATCACACCCCAAACCCTGTGACCCCACACCAGGGAGAGAGCCCCATATCACACCCAAACCCTGTGACCCCACACCGGGAGAGAGCCCCATATCACACCCCAAACCCTGTGACCCCACATGAGGAGAGCCCACCCCCCCCCATATCACACCCAAACCCTGTGACCCCACCGGGGAGAGAACCCCCCCCCATTCACACCCCAAACCCTGTGACCCCACACCGGAGAGAGCCCCATATCACACCCCAAACCCTGTGACCCCACACTGGGGAGAACCACCCCATATCATACCCCAAACCCTGTGACCCCACACTGGGACAGAGCGCCCCCCCCCCCCCCATATAACACCCCAAACCCTGTGACCCCACACTGGGGAGAGAGCCCCATATCACACCCCAAACCCTGTGACCCCACACCGGGGAGAGAGCCCCATATCACACCCCAAACCCTGTGACCCCACATTGAGGAGAGAGCCCACCCCCCCCCCCCATATCACACCCCAAACCCTGTGACCCCACACCAGGGACAGAGCCCCCCCCTCTCATATCACACCCCAAACCCTGTGACCCCCACACCGGGGAGAGAGCCCCATATCACACCCCAAACCCTGTGGCTCAGCAGGCAGAGTGCTGCTCTTCTTTAATGTCTCTGTTGTATCTGCTGACCGGGCCAAAGCTCCAGTCTAACAGAGCCCAGCATTCCTCTGAGCTTCAGCACATCAATGGCATCATTTCTGCTGAGATTTTGGATAAATCACATCCTGCCTCACCCCACTACTTCCCTTCTACCTGTCCCCTCCCCATCCACCCCCCGAGAGGGGTAATTAGATGTATCTGAGAGCAGGGACCATACATTATAAATTCTGTCCTAGTAATGGCAGAGTGAGCATTCATATGCCCCAGAATAGGTGGGGCTACCTGCACCATGCACCTGTCAGTCACAGATAGGTGTGAACCAATGAAATTGCTCCTCACTTCAGCAAAACAGTCTGATTGGTTAAATGAGTAAATCCTCATCCATTCTGGGGTTGATGGAATGACTCTCCACCAGCACTGCTTTTTAGCCGTTTCCATGGCAGCCAAATCAAGGAGCGGGCGTGCCCTTGATCCCCTTAGATCTTTAACGCGATTGGCTGGAACGGAAGTCTCGCACGGCGGGCCTTTCCCCGTGCAGCAGACAGACAGGAAGTGAACGCGTCACGTGACCAGCCCAAGAGGAGACGGAGCTAGCGTGTTCTAGCGCTTTCCTCCCAGACCTCGCGGTCAGAGGCACGAGGTCATCAACAAGCGGCAATCTTCCCAGGACACTGCGATGTGGAACACGACGGTGGACACTTCCCGCTTCACACTGCCCCCCCCCCCCCTCGGTGCGTGTGTGTGTGTGTGTGCGTGCGTGCGTGCGTGAGTGTGTGTGTGAGTGTGTGTGTGTGTGTGTGTGTGTGTGTGCGTGTGCGTGTGCGTGTGCGTGTGCGTGTGCGTGTGTGTGTGCGTGAGTGTGTGTGTGTGTGTGTGTGTTTGTGTGTGTGAAGCGTCAGCTTTATGGCCTTATAAACCGATTATTGACTCCAAGCACTGAGGTTCCATGAACACAGGAAAATGACAAATGAAATCTCTCCTCCCTCAATCCATTTAGGCTAAGCAGCTTGACTAATCAGCAAACAATATCCCCAAAATGAGCGTTATGAAACTATGCGGTAAAAGTCACGTCAGTCATTAATGAAAGAGCAGCCTCCTAAACAAATGAACAGTCCACAGCCAAAATAAATCAATGAGCGAATAAATAAATGAAGAATGAGCTCTGCAGTCCCAGTGAAAGCTCTCCCTCTCTCTCTCTCTCCTCTCTCCCCTCCCTCCCTCTCCCTCCCTCTCTCTGTGGGTGTAAACCGACAGTAATGGGACCCTTTTTCATTCAGGACAAATTTCCTGTTGAGAAATGGCCGAGCCGCTCTTATCAGATCCAATTTCCCCGCCGCGGCCGCGGCTCTCTTGTTGTGTACGCACGCGTGTGCCTGAAGGGGGGGGGAAGGGAGGGGGGGGGCATTACTCTGTTAGCCGCCGAACACTCGATACAAAATGCCCGGCGGCTCGTTTTGTGAACCAGCAGCCGCCTCACCTGGAGGGCGCTGGTGAGAGGCCGCACACCTCCGCACGACGGGCATGATTCAGACAGAAAGCACGCGGCGGCGGGCGGGTCTAATCATGAGACTCCGACGCCGCGTGAATAACGCACGCGGTTAACGGGTCGTCCGCGGAACGCTATCTCAGACAGGACGACAGGAAGAGAAACCGGAGAGACAGAATAAAAGCAGGGCCATGCAGAAGGAGTTGGGGCTTTTCGGGGCTGGGGAGGGGGGGGGGGGCGGGTGTTTTAGAGGCTGGGGGAGTCTCGTGGGTGCAGAGGTCGCAGAGGTGCGATTAACTGTATGTGAGGTCAGAGGTCACGGCGGACACTGTAGCTGCGGCTAGCTGTCCGTCAAACGTTTTTAGCGATGCACATTCCAGCTACTGGAAGGTGATGGATCACATTTGCTCATTTCGTCCCGCCAGTCCTTAAAAGATGCGTTGGATATAAACCAGGCTGCGTAGTCATTTATTGTCACTTATGAAAGTGAAATGGATATTCTGGCGGGAGACCCTGAGATGGCGGCGCGGTCGTCCCGTCGAGCCGCGACGCGCTTTCCGCGCAGCGAGCCGCTGAGGAACCACGCCCGTACACGCGGGAAACCAGACAGATAACGCCCTCCAGAGCTCGGAATCCAGCGGTCATTTCTCCTGCCATCCGCGGAAATGAAGGATAAATTCTCCCCGCGGATGAAAAAAGAGAGAAACAATGCGACCTCCAAAGCGGCAGTGGTGAGGGATGACTGGGGCTGGCAGTGTGTAAACATGTATCATGGGAACGTTCCCCCGTCAGCCTGCTCCAATTCCCCTGGGGGGGGGGGAGGTTGCCTCATATCCTGTTTGTGGGAGACATGTTTCAGGGCTCTTGTGCCTTGCATGTATCTCTCCACCACGGAGTTCAAGCTCTGCTGAGGAATCGTCTAGGGCGGGGTGTGATCTAGTATGATCCATCTCTGTGTGAGATCTACTGTGATCCATCTCTGCATGTGATCTACTGTGATCCATCTCTGTGTGTGATCTATCTGTGTGTGATCTACTGCGATCCATCTCTGAGTGTGATCTACTGTGATCCATCTCTATGTATGATCTATCTGTGTGTGATGTACTGTGATCAGTCTCTGTATGATCTGTGTGTGATGTACTGTGATCAGTCTCTGTATGATCTGTGTGTGATGTACTGTGATCAGTCTCTGTATGATCTGTGTGTGATGTACTGTGATCATCCTGTATGAACTGTGTGTGATTCTGTGATCAGTCTCTGATGATCCTGATGCGATGTACTGTGATCAGTCTCTGTATGATCTGTGCGAGTACTTGTGACCAGTCTCTGTAGATCGTGGTGGATGTACTGTGATCAGTCTCTGTGATCTGTGTGTGATGTACTGTAATCAGTCTCTGAATGATCTGGGGTGTGATGTACTGTGATCAGTCTCTGTATGATCTGTGTGTGATGTACTGTGATCAGTCTCTGTATGATCTGTGTGTGATGTACTGTGATCAGTCTCTGTATGATCTGTGTGTGATGTACTGTGATCAGTCTCTGTATGATCTGTGTGTGATGTACTGTGATCAGTCTCTGTATGATCTGTGTGTGATGTACTGTGATCTTTCCCTGTGTGTAAACTCAGTGTGTGAACTCTCCCTATGAGTGAACTATCTCTGAAGACTAACCCTAAACATCCCCAAGCCCCAAATCGCCCCGAGCACGTCTGCCTGCTCCTGACAGCAGACGTTCCCGCAGACAGCGGAGTGTTTCGGGTCGAGCCGGCCCCCGCGGGCGAGGCTCCTCTCGCGGGGCGTCCCAGCTACTCTCAGCATTTTAAACACCCTGGAGCCAGAGGCCCTGTCGGGTTTGCTTAAAATACAGGAAGTAAACAAACCGCCCTGAACCCCGTTCCCCCCAAAGGAGAGTGAAAAAAGTGCCAAGCCACAGTGACAGCCCCCCTCTCCTCCCCCCTGCTTATACCTACATATTTAATGAGCTCCCTCTCCTCTCCAAAGCCTATCAGCTCGGTAAAGAGGCCGTTTGCTGTCTTGCCAAAATGCTCCGTGCCGAGCGATAACCATGGGAACCAGGTGAAAATCTCCTCTGCCCCTTGTGATGGTAATTCCTGAGCCAGCTGCTCCCCTTGGCCTTATCTGCAGAGGGCACTCGGTCTCTGTGACGCTCCGTGGGGGGGGGGGGGGCGGGGCGTGATGTACAGCCAACGGGATTATCCCGCGTGTAATCTCACCCTCCTGAAAGATGAAAGTTAAGGGGACGGGGAGGGGGGGAGGTTGGTTGGTGTCGCGCCCCTCTGCTGCACAGAGATAAAGGGAGAGGAGCTCAGGTTAAATCCCCTTGTCTCCAGTCGTCAGGACGTCCCGGGACAGGGTGATGCTGTATTTGACGAGGGAGGGGTGGGGGGTGGGGGGTGGGGGCTGTCCTTCATCTTGTCTCGCCCGACCCACCCCACCTCTCCGGTCCCCCCCCCCCCTCCTGCTCCCAAAACTCCACCCCCCGCCTCTACAAACTAAAACACACAACAGAGGACCGTCCCCACTAGGGACCCTAAATCTGCCCTGCCACACCCGTCAGGGCTGCAAGGGCATTATCCCTGAGTTCATATATTCTCCAGACCAGCACAGCAGTACAGGGAGGATTAGTCACAAGAGGAAGTGAAAACCTGCTCACTGCAGAGCCAGGGCTGATGGGAAGTCACTGGAGCACCAAACCGTGCAAGCTCAGAACTCTTCCTCCTGACCAGAAGGGTCAAGGGCACACACACACACATACACACACACACACACACCCACACACACACACACAGACGCTTTCTCTCTCACACAAACATCTCACACAGACTTTCTCTCATACACACACTTCTCAAAAACACACGCAGAAGCACGTTAACAAGATCACACACACGCACGCACACACGCATAAACGCACACACACACGGTCCCCCACCAGACGCTCTCTCACAGACTTTCTCTCTCTCATACACTCACACATACACACACTTCACACAAACACACACACAGAAGCTAATCCACACACATACACACACACACACTTTCTCGCGCACACACACGTTCACACAAATACACACTTCACACAAACACACACACAGAAGCTAATACACACACACACACACACTTTCTCGAACACACATTCACACAAATACACACTCACACACACCCACTTTCTCACACACAATCTCATTCAGACACACACACGCACACACACCCATTCCCTAACAAACACATTTACGCCTTCAAACATTTAAACATTATGGGTCTTTACAGCACAAAGCGCCATTATTCACATTAAAAACAGCTTTTCAAACAAACTCCCGTTCCCCTCTGATAACAACAGGACGCATTTCCATATGAAGGGCGCGTTCCCCCCGCAGAAGCCGGGTTTCAGTCACAGCGTTAAGGCCGCATTAACACAGAGGCATGCGCTCGCCGACAGCTTTCGCGGTTAGATTAATGGACCGCGGACGCGACCCAACGAGCGAGCAGAAATGAGTTATCTCGCCAGTTTTCCTTTTTTTTCTTTTCTTTCTCTCTCTCTTTCGGAGCTGCTGCCTTTGACGATCAAACGGCGAGACGCCATGGCAACCAAGCGGAGGACCCCCCCCCCCCCGGCCGCGAAGCGCGCTTTCCAGCCGAGACGGAAACCCGAGTCGAAGCGAGGACGCCGCGCCGCTTCTCCCCCGCTCCGGTGCATTGTGGGTACTCGGCTCTTTCCGTCAGAGTTCGGCGCCGGTTCCTTGAGGCGATTGGTCCGAAGAGGCCGCGTCAGAGATCCACTCGCTTTCCGCCAAAACTCGCCGCAGCGCGCTTCTGACGACAAGCGCGGAGAGGAAGAGCACGCTTAGCCGGGGAAGTCTAGATCACGCGTTCCCTTCCCGTCTGAAAGAGGTGCTGGGACCGCACGCACACGTCAGAAAAATCGCCAGAAAAACATTACATTAGAATCTGCCTCCGAGGTCCATCACACCCAGAGTGAGACTCATCCGAGCTTCCGCTGATGCCATTTTCTGTTCGCTGTTCTTTTTAGTCAACTTCAAATTCATACACAAAATGGCGGGAGGATGAATGTGTCTCATTTAAGATATTTGCAGCGAAAAAAACTAAAAAAATCTAACACAATAAATCCATCAAATGTAGTCTGAAGGATTGCAAAAAAGACCCCAAAAACGTTCAGAGGTCTAATGCTGGGTTATGTGCTGGGGTCCTGAAAGACTAATGCTGGGTTATGTGCTCGGTCCTGAAAGACTAATGCTGGGTTACATGCTGGGTCCTGAAAGACTAATGCTGGGTTACATGCTGGGTCCTGAAAGACTAATGCTGGGTTATGTGCTCGGTCCTGAAAGACTAATGCTGGGTTACATGCTCGGTCCTGAAAGACTAATGCTGGGTTATGTGCTCGGTCCTGAAAGACTAATGCTGGGTTACATGCTGGGTCCTGAAAGACTAATGCTGGGTTACATGCTCGGTCCTGAAAGACTAATGCTGGGTTATGTGCTCGGTCCTGAAAGACTAATGCTGGGTTACGTGCTCGGTCCTGAAAGACTAATGCTGGGTTACGTGCACGGTCCTGAAAGACTAATGCTGGGTTACGTGCACGGTCCTGAAAGACTAATGCTGGGTTATGTGCTCGGTCCTGAAAGACTAATGCTGGGTTACGTGCTCGGTCCTGAAAGACTAATGCTGGGTTACGTGCACGGTCCTGAAAGACATCTTGATTGAGGAAATATAAGTGACAGAAACAGGGGGTTCCATTAGGAAATGTACCCCCCCCCCCCCACCCCCCACAAAAAAGAAATCAAAGAGCTTTGATGCAGCCACAGCGCAACTGATAGATTCCTAAGGGTATGTCACATGTCACCTGACAACCAATTATGTTAATGACTGTCACAGTGTAAGAGAGACAGCTCCTTCAGAGAGAAAGAGAGAGAGAACAATGCTTCAATATTACATCTCTGGCTATCAATATTTTACTGCCAGTATTACACACATTTTTGTCAGGTGAAGTCGGGTTATTGTGCGTGAAATTCGCGCCAGGAACGCCGCCTCACCGTCGCTATCGGTTTTGCCAGAGTCGCTTCGGAACTCGTTATCATTCCGAACGGAACCGCGACGCGGGGCCCCCGGCCCCGGCCCAGCCCCGCCCGGCCCGCTCGTGAATATTCATGAGCGGGGAGCGGTAAGGAGGAGAGGGCCTTTCACCAGGAATCGCTCAGCGGCGGCGAAACTGCTTAGCGTCGGAGGAGGAGGAGGAGGAGGAGGAAGGAGGAAGGAGCGGAGAGCTGCCCTGCGGTCGCGCCGCCGATTAGCCCGGCCATTCGCCCCCGCTCCTCCCGGGGCCCGGGCTCCCAGCCCCCCCCCCCCCCCCCAGCGCGAAACACGACGCGGACAAACCGGCCGTGCGCTCGGTCGCTAAATAAGATCGCGCGTAAACGACTCTGCAATTACCGCCGCGCCCTTTTAGCACAGGCCATCGATTCTTTCATTCTACGGCCTCTCTGTCTGTTTTATTACTGTACACGCGCGCCGTGTCGGTCGCTGCTGTTTACGTGCAGAAGCGTCCGCGGAACGGGGCCCGCGGAACGGGGGCGAAAGGTTCGACTCAAGCGACCGGCTGAATAAAACATAAAAAGATTATCGAACATGAATAATTCCCCCAGATGCTGCCGCCACAAACCAGGAATAAAAAAATACAGCAAAAAAAGAATCCTTTTTATTTACCCCCCCCCCCCAACCCCAAAAAACGAAAGTGAATTTTAGATGTTAAGGCACAGCATGCCGTCTTACTGTTTACAAGCTTATTACTGGAACCCTTTGGAACTGCAGATACTCCCAGCCCCCCACGCCCCCCTGTTCCCAGGGAGGGTCGTGAAATGAAGCGCTTAAGCAGCCCAAAAGCGCGTGGGACTGGGCTCGTCATGTCTGAGGGGGTTTAGCGAACCTGAATGCCCCCCCCCCCGCCCCCATGACGCTGGGGGAGGAGGCAGTTAGAGATGTGACTGAACGCGGCAGGAGCAGAGTGCGGTAATCCAAGGCCACTCCGCTTTGATAATGTTATAATTCCCCTCATATTTCAATTTTCTGTCGGGAAAAGGCTCTGAAGAGGACCTCAGTTACTGAGGTTTCCACACACACACGTTATTATTATTATTGCGCTCCCCAAGCCAATTATGTCAAATACTCCGCTTTAGAGTCGAACAGCAATGTCCCACCTAGGATTCAAACCCGCAACACTCTGCCACCCTAAATCAGCTCTTTGGCTCTATGTAATACATGATGTACACAGTGATGGAGGACAGTGTGAGCGCTGCCAGGGTCATACCTCAGTCCGGCTCGCTCTCTCTCATACACACCGAGAGGGACACACGCGTGACCTCATCTGTCTGAGAGCTGTCTGCTGGCGATGAGGTTTCCCTTCCAGGGAAGATGAGGGCGGGGAGTGGGGTGGGGGGTGGGGGGGCTTGCAGGTGTGAAATAAAAAAGCAGCTCAGATTGTATAAATCAGAGGGAAAGGGGAAATGACAGATGGGATGCCTGTACCCCGCCCCCCCCCCCCCCCCCCCGACAGATCAGAGGAGACAGAGTGGTGTGAGGGAGGCTGTTGCTATGGCGACGCACAGCTGGGATGGCTAGGGGAGGGGCGACGGGGGGGCGGAGCGAACCCCCGGACAGCCGTGTGCGTCTCAGGCTGAGGGGGCGGGCTCGTGTTCGGGGAAATGCGGTCGGATGTGGCTGCACCTCCCTCAAGACACTGTCCCAGAGAGTCTCATCAAACCAGACCACCCTGGCAGCTGTCTGTCACAGCCGTGTTTCCCATGATGCCCTGGGAAAAAGGGGGCTTCTCTAAAGGTGGGAGGGGGTGAGGGGTGAGGAGTACGTCGCTGAGCTGCATTATCTTCTCACAGCTAGAGAGGGCAGCGGGCACCACAGAGGAAGAGACAGCTTTTTGGAAAGCCCCTCTTTGGAGAGACGTCATTCCCACTCAGGATCCAAAAAGTCCCGAGGCTGACTGTGAGCTGGAGGGAGACTGGTGGAGGAGGGGGGGGGTCATGGGAAGGTGGTGAAGGAGGGGGGTGTAGTACAATGGTTAGGGAACTGGGCTTGTAACCTCAAGGTTGCAGGGTTGATTCCCAGGCAGGACACTGCTATTGTACCCTTGAGGAAGGTACTTAACCCGCGCTGCTTCAGTACGTACGCAGCAGCGTAGCCGGGCTGTAATGTAACAGGGGTGAGAAGCTGAGTGTGAAATGCTGACGCAGTCCAGCTGAATCACACGCTTTAGGAGAGAAAACACAGGCGTCTGTCTCAGTGAATCCACTAAAGTCAGGGGACAGCAGACCAGGGCAGCTCCGACTGGGCTGCTATCCCACAATACACTGGGGCGGAAAACTCCCCACGGGTCCCGCGCCACCCCGGACCCCGAGCTCTCCCTCGCTACGTCAGCTCTGATCTGGGTTCCCACACGCAGGTGTCAGCGCGGCCTCCACACTGATCAACGCTCCTCACACACCCCAGGGACGTCCTGAGGGGGGGGCACAGTGTGGGGGGGGTGGGTGACAGTTTGGGGTTTTACCGCAGTCGTCAAAACTGAGCCGCCCCGACAGGGAGAGAAACACCCCCCTCCCACCCCAAGGAATGCGCCGAGACAGGCTTCACACAACACAGGGGCGCTAAGCACTGCTTAGCCTCACGGAATGGCACAGTCACGGGGGGGGGGGGTTCAGGGGGGGGTGTAGCCCGTGCTGTTCATGTATTCAGCGCGTTAAATCCGCCATGTTCTACAGACGCCACAGGCGAACCAGACCAGAAATAGGGGCTGGGGAGGGGGGGGGGTGATGGGGGTGGCACCAAGACCAAAGCAGAATAATACATGCTAACGAGCACCCGGACCCCCCCCCATGTCCCCCCCCCGGCTCAGCGCTGGCACGAAGGCTGGGTGTCCGCAGACTCTGGGCTCATTATTCTCTCTTCAGGGGCACATGAAAGCAGCAGTCACTGGGTTTATGGCTATCACACGTCCCCTGGGGGGGGGAGACGGGGGGGGGCGCTACCTTACTGCTGCTCGCTCCATAGGCGACAGAGAGACACCTTCTTGGGTGCAGATGAGAGATAATTTCATTCTGTGCAAATTTCATGTCAAACATCAAAATGTACGTCAGCCTCTTCATTTTAATCTCACAATCTCAAAGGGAATGTGAGGTCCAGAAACACCCTGAGCCTTCTGGCGGCTGCACTGTCCCCTGACCTATCACGCGTCTGCTTTCCACGCCCTCCGGCCAATCACGCACCTGCGCTCTGCACCCTCCGGCCAATCACGCGCCAGCGTGTTAGACGCCCTGCTGGGGTACACCGGCTGCGTGACGGTGAGCCGCAGAGGCAAACTGCGCAGAGGAAACAGCTCAGCGCGATCGCTGTGAGAACAAGGGGTCGAAATCACAGCAGGAAAAACTACAAACGATGTTAAAGACGGACTACAAACGTGGAGCTCAGAAGCTGAACTGCACAGACGCCGTTTCCGCACCGCCAGCCCGAGCGGGAGAGTGGCGGCGTGCTGAACGTGCGCCCCGCTGCACGCCCTGCGGAGTCCCCAGCGCTCGGTCTCCCCCCCGCCGTCTGGGAGCGAGGCCGCCGTCCGCCAGGCTGCCGCTGGCCCGCCGCCCGGGATAAATCCGGAGAGAGAAGCGTCCGGAGAGCGGGCGGGGCCAACGCGCATCGCCACGGCAACACCAGCCAGCTAACCCCGCCCGCCTCCCGCTCCGATGTCGCAGTACCCTCTGGGGAGCCGGCGGTGACTGTTGCCATGGCGCAGATCCTCCTTACGCAACCGCCCCTCGCGGGCTCCGGGAAGGGAGAGGGGGCGTGGCCTGGCCCTGCCGCGGAGGGAATTTTCGGGGTTTTGACCCCGCGCCCGCGGTTGCCATGATGACAGACCCAACAAAGGCTGCTGTCCGCGCTCCGCACGGCCTGCTCCAGCCCCGCCCGCGCGGCCAAGCGCCCGCCGCCCGCCCTCACAATGCGGCCAATGTCTGCCGCCACAAACGCGCCAGTGTCCCTGCTGCTGCCCGCGAGAGAATCCCCCCCCTCCCCAGGCTGTGAGAAACCCTGCCCCAAACCCTACACGCCCCCCCCCACCTCCCCAAACCCTAACCCCTCACCCTGTGGCTAGCTTTAGCCATCCCGCTGCAGGCACTGGCTTTCTCCAAACACCCTTCATGAGGGGAGAGTGCGGGAAGCGCTTTCGGCCAATCACGGCCTTCGCTTCGACTGTAAATGTGCTGCTATTGACCGTAAACATGAAACACCACCTAACATCGCACCATGGTCACAGGCGACGATGGGCCACGTCCCTTTTTCTGGCTGTCCAATCAGAGAGAAACCCAGACTACCACCCCCCCCCCGCCCCCTGCCCCACCCCATAGCTGAGTAGACTAGCCACCTCTTCACGTGAAGCAAGCCCACAAATGTTTTCAGAATGGAACCCGCTCTCCCTAATGAGAGACTAGCGCCGTTCTGCCAGCAGCGGGACTGGCGGGACGGTTCAGTTTAGATGAGGTCATTTTAAACTGCGCCTCCTCCTCCTCCTCCTCCTCCGGGCCGCGGGTGCCAGATCCGTTCAGACGAGACGAGCTGCAGACGCGCCGGCTGTTAAAACATCGCCACGGGCCCCGCGATCCCGGGATTCCCCCACAGCTGAGCTCTGACATCACGGCTGATGTCTAAATTCAGCCGTCCACCCCGGGAGTCACTGTGTAATGAGGCATTCATGTAGGACAGAGGGCCCTCGTCTAACTATTAACCTTTATTTAAAGAGGGTAGCTCGACTGAGCACGCGTGCTCCTTTACAACAACAACAACAAAAAACCTTAACTGTTAACACACCCCCCAGTTACCCTAACCTGCATGTCTTGGGACTGTGGGAGGAAGTACCGGAGTACCCGGAGGAAACCCACGCGGACACGGGGAGAACATGCAAACTCCACACAGGGTTTGATCCCAGACCGGGATTCGAACCCAAGACCTTCTTGCTGTGAGATGACAGTACCGCCCCAATCACAGTAACGCGCTTTCCCCCCTCAAAGCCCTGTACCCGCTAACAGCCTCACAGGTCACATGACACCAGCGGGGTGAGTCCCTAAAACAAATACGGATAAAGATCAAAGGCACCTGTTGGTAGGGCCCAAGTGCTCGTGATGACTGTATCACCTAAAACAGGGATCAAAGCAGCCACCCACTGTCTGAGGGAGATGGGGGGGTTAGGGGGGGCAGCTCCACGTTTTCCTCAAGCCCAACATAACTGCCACAGGCTGCCAGCCTCCCTCCCTCCCTCCCTACCTCTCACAAACTCTCCCTGCCTCCCATCCTCTATCTCTCTTTCCCTTCTTCCCTCAATCTCTTCCTTCCTCCCTCCCTCCCTCTTACCATCTCTCCCTCCTTCACTCCATCTCTTTTTCTACTGCCCCCTCTCTTTCTCCTTCCCTCCCTCTCCTATCCTCCATCTCTCTTCCTCCTCCCCTCCCTCTCTCCTTCCTCCATCTATTTTTCTTCCCCCCTACCTCCCACCATCCATCTCTGCCTCCTATCCTCAATCTATTTCCCTCTCCCTCCCTGCCTCCCTTCACCTCTCTCTCCCTTTATCCCTCAATCTCTCTTTCTCCCTCCCTCTCTCCCTCCCTCCCTCTCTCTCCCTCCCTCCCTCCCTCCTTCCCCCCCCCTCTCTCTCTCTCTCTGATTGTACAGTATGTTCCAGTGTCGGTTAACGAGTGGTTTACACCATGCCGATTAAACAGCCCAGCAGATCTGTGCTGGTGAGAAAGAGCCACAGGCCCTGCACTCATGAAAGGCTGGGGAGGGGGGGGGGCACGGGGGCACGGGGGCATGGGGTGGGGGGTGGGGGGGTAGTAGCTACTGTGCTGCAGGGACAACAGCTCCCCGTTAAAGAGGAGGAGCAGGACTGGGGAGAGCTCTCCCGGCTGCAGGAGAGCGAGCAGGAAGCAGTGTCCTGGACTGCAGCGGCCAGCAGCGGCGGGCCGAACGGAGCGTAAAAATGCTGAATCACCGCCCCCCCACCCCCCCACCCCCACACCCCCGCCCGCACCTCCTGCGGCATTTCATTAACAAAAAAAAAGAGAGAAAAAAGATCTCAATGATCCGGCAGAAGCCCTGGAACCCGCGTTCTGCCCGCCGGCGACCTTTTAATAAAACGCATCCTCCGAAATGGATTTCTCTTTCTTTTTTTTAAAACTAGGAAAATCCATTAAGGTTTGAATTGTTGGGGGTGAGAGAGGGACGGCCGGACCTGCCCGTCCTGCCTCAGTGCTGAACTCTGGCTTTCTCCCGCGCCCGCTAATCACATAGAAGCACTCGGAGAGGAGAGCTTCTTTTTTAAAGTGCCTTTTGTGAAGCGCGGCCATTGTCTCGGGCTTCCGCGCGCGTACTGCAGGAAATACTGCAGGACGCGCGGGGCCTTTGTGTGAGAGAACGCAGAGCTTCATGCATCGATCAAGGACCCTGACACACGCGCACCCGTTTGTCAGGGAAAATAGGAGTTTCTATACGTGCGCAAAAATAAAAAGAAAAAAAACTAAACGTAAAATCCCACAAGCTGAAGAAAGCTGAGAAGGCTCTCTCTCACAGTGTTCAGGCTCGATGACGGTTTAACTCTCTCAGTGTGTTCAGGCTCGATGGCGGTTTAACTCTCTCAGTGTGTTCAGGCTCGATGGCGGTTTAACTCTCTCAGTGTGTTCAGGCTCGATGGCGGTTTAACTCTCTCAGTGTGTTCAGGCACAATGGCGGTTTAACTCTCTCTCAGTGTGTTCAGGCTCGATGGCGGTTTAACTCTCTCAGTGTGTTCAGGCTCGATGGCGGTTTACTCTCTCAGTGTGTTCAGGCCGATGGCGGTTTAACTCTCTCTCGTTTCAGGCACCAGCGTTTAATCCTCAGAAGCAGCGTGGATGGGTCTTAACTCTCTAGTGTGTAGGACAGGCGTTACTCTCTCTCAGTGCTGTTCAGTCGACTGGGTAATCTCTCATGGTAAGCTCGATGGCGGCTTTAATTCCAGTTGATCAGGCTCGATGCCGGTTCCGTCCTCATTCACCGAGGCGAACTCCAGTGTGTCAGGCCGATGGCGGTTTACTGCTCTAAGGTGTCAGACTACAGCGGTTAAACTCCCAGTTGTTCAGAGCTGATGCGGTTTAACTCTCTCAGAGTGTTCAGGCTCGATGGCGGTTTAACTCTCTCAGTGTGTTCAGGCTCGAGGGCGGTTTAACTCTCTCAGTGTGTTCAGGCTCGATGGCGGTTTAACTCTCTCAGTGTGTTCAGGCTCGATGGCGGTTTAACTCTCTCAGTGTGTTCAGGCTCGATGGCGGTTTAACTCTCTCAGTGTGTTCAGGCTGGATGGCGGTTTAACTCTCTCAGTGTGTTCAGGCTCGATGGCGGTTTAACTCTCAGTGTGTTCAGGCTCGATGGCGGTTTATCTCTCTCAGTGTGTTCAGGCTCGATGGCGGTTTAACTCTCTCTTAAGACTACCAGCTTTCCTCAGAAGCAGACAGTGGAAATGTAGGCTCATGACGCTCCTGAGGGAGACAGGGTATCAGCTCCACGGCCGCAGTGGGGACCCCTGTCATGTGACACACAGGTGAATCTCCTGAGAAAGCACTTCAGTGAGTCAGGCACCATTAATATCCAGCTGACCACAGCGTTCCTCCCGGTGACCTGTCCATCACACCGAGGGGACCGAAATCACAGCAGCAGTTCACAGGCACACGGGCCAGGCGACCCCCCCGTGCTCTAAAGGTGCCCCCCCGACAGGCAGCAGGTTAGAATCACCCTCCTTTCAGAGCTGATCTGTGTTTGACAGCCACACTTTCTATTACAGAAGACTTCAAAACCAGATGATGCCTTCTGGGAACCCCTTTATCAGATCTTTTACAACAAGACTGTGCTTTCAAAGAAAGCTGGAGAGGTATTATAGACTCATACACTCATATGGTGGGGGTGGGGGGGGGGTGTCATAGGGGAGGGGTTCTTTTGTTCCCCGCTTTCAGTTTGGAGACAGAACAGCCATCCTCAAACCCCCGCCCCCACCAGCACTGCACGAACACAGACCAACCTCCAGCCCAGCCCCACCAGCTAAGCATCTTGGTCGCAGTAGCTGTGATGTCACTGCACTGGGGCAAATGAGGTCAGATGCTGAAACCGTGTCATTAATGCAAAACGCGGGCCGCCGTGACTCATTCTGGCGGGAATAAACACCATCACTGGGGGGGGGGTGTGCATGCTACATTACCCTCTGTCTTCAGCTGTCATTCATGATGGGCTTATCAAGAAGTGTAGCTAAAATGTCAGATGGTGTAAATTTAGGGCTAATTAAAGGTCAGAATTTGGGATGAAAAGCCAGAAGAAACAGATATGGCCCACATTGCCCTCCTCTGTCATAAAGGAAGGCTGGAATACCATCCAGCAGGGGGCAGCACTTTCACAGCTCACACACACACTCTACGACAGTGATGCCCAATCATGGGCCACGGAGGGCCAAGAGTATGCAGGTTCTCGTTCCAACCAATCACTTCACCTGTTAATTTCACTAATTGGTTTCCTCCTCTCTGGTTGCAGGTGTGTTAATTAGTGGTGTGTTAATTAGTAATCAGTGGGTGAAGTGATTTGGTTGGAATGAAAACCACGGCACGTGATTGGGCACCACTGCTCTACATGATGAGGGTCTCCATTAGGGAAAATGACTCCCTCCCTTTTGGGGAGCTGGTGTACCCCAGTATCCTGTACGGTTACCCCATTCCTGGAGCTCCACTTTGGGAAGGGGGTTTGGGATCTTGGATAAGGAAACAGGTGAGGATGTAAACTCAGTGGGTGGGTGAGCAGAAGCTACAACTGGACTATTGGAGATGCCTGGACCCAAGACCCATCCCAACCAATCCAGTGTTTCAGAACTGGACCCAAAACCCAGCCCAACCAATCCAGCGTTTCAGAACTGAACAAAAGACCCAGCACAACCAATCCAGCGTTTCAGAACTGGACCCAAGACCCAGCCCAACCAATCCTGAATTTCACAACTGGACCCAAAACCGAGCCCAACCAATCCAGTGCTTCAGACCTGAATCCAAATCCCATTCCAACCAAACCACAGTTTCAGGCCTGGCGTTCCGTCTCACACAGGCCTGCAACCGAGCCAACCAGGCTTCAGCGTAATCCACAACACGTTAGGCCCCGTTCGAAAGCCGAGACTGCTGTCCTCTCCTTCCACAGACGGTAGAAATGATTTCCCAAAGCACACGGGGTCTGATTCACAGAAGACTGATAGAGAAGAGGTTCTAATGGATAAACACACCTGCAGGCGGCTCCATTAGAAAACCAGAGTGCCCAATCCCATTGATAACGGCGGTACTGAGCTCAGCATGATTCGGAAACGAGGTTTCAGACGGTTTGTTCATCCAGTAATAACAGCTGAGGCTCTAAAGCAGCGGGGGGGGGAGGGGATCTAACCCCACTGGATGAGCAGGTGCCTCCTTCCTAATCACAGGTGAGACTCTGCAAAGACCCGGTGCACTAAAGCAGAAGAGAAATCCACCAATCTGTACTCACGGTGTCTGAAGCAGCAGTGTACAGCAGCCAATGGAGTGCGCGAGTCACCACTGATGTGGACTCATGCAAGCATACTGAGAGAACAGGTCTATCCTTCCTGGCTGCAGAAAGGTCTCCCGTCTGGACCTCTGAACTCTGACCCCTGACCTCTGGGCATCCTTCGGCTTGCCAGGACTGTGGAATAGAGGGGTACATCCCTCGCCAGTGCCCCAGAATGTTGAGTTTCCACACTTACTGTGCCCCAGGGGCACGTGAAGGGTAACCACGGCGACAGGGAAACGGGGGGGAACCCTGTCGACCGCAGCCTTTATGAGGGTGACGCAAACGGGTCTGGGCACAGAAACCCAGGTCAGTGGGCCCAAACCACAGCTCAGAAAGGCACAGGGTGGGGGGGGGGTAAGGGCAGCAGCCTGGATTGAGGAGGCGGCAGGGGACTGGAGTGTGGAAATTACGTCAGCCGTGATTGGGGGGGGGGGTGGCTACAGAAGATTGAATGAGAGCTGTGTTTGTGATGACTTTCCCAGGCTGAAATCACCAACCCTTCCCCCTCTATTTTTCCAGATCTGTGACCTAACCCCCAAATAAGTGCTTCTCAGTAGCAGGGCTAACACAGGTTTAAGCCTCATGGACAGCAGGTCTCTCTGAATCAGGTTCTAGACAGCAGGTCTCTCTGATTCAGGGCTCTGGACAGCAGGTCTCTCTGAATCAAGGCCCTGGACAGCAGGTCTCTCTGAATCAGGTTCTAGACAGCAGGTCTCTCTGAATCAGGTTCTAGACAGCAGGTCTCTCTGATTCAGGTTCTAGACAGCAGGTCTCCCTGATTCAGGGCTACAGAGCAACATGCTGGCTCTGTAGCTAAATCACAGGAAAACCTCTGATCACAGGGTGTCTCCTGGCTGTAGCAGCGACCCTCTGATTTTGAGCTGCCTCTAGGCTGTAGCAACGATTCTCTCATTTGGGGCCGTCTCTGGGCGGTAGCAGTGATTCTCTAAACCCTGGGCTGTACCAGAACCTCTCTGATCTCGCACTCTCTATTGGGATGTGTTGGAATCCTCCATCTTTTCTTTCTGACACTGCCATTCCGTCCTCGAAGCTCCGCCCCCCCATTCCAGGGGAACCATTCATAAAAAAGCCTGAGAGACGTGAGGTGAGAGTCTAGCAGCGCGGTCACAAACAGCCCCCCCCCCCGCCCTTCCATTAAATCCGCGCATCCACAGCTGCTCATGGCTCAGCACATTCCACACACCACCAGCCCCTGGCACGACGGGACACTTCGAGCCGCACATGACTGCAATACTAACGGCCAGGACGTGATGTGCCCACCCCCCGATCCACCCCACCCCCCATACGCTCTCAAAGCCACCAATCAGCCACCAGCCTCCACTGATACTAAGGCCCTTTCGTGTGGTGTCAGAATCAGGTGATGCGGCGTCGGCCAATCACAAAACCCTTGAGCTAAGGGCAGGCGTACTGTGGTAACTCAGAAACCCCGCCCTGCATACATCATTTCATGGAACATTAATCAAAGTGTACAGAAATGACTGAATACTAAGAGAGAGAGATAGAGAGGGGGAGGTAGGGGGAGTGGGAAGGAGAGAGAGAGGCAGAGAGAGAAACAGAGAGGGAGAGGGGTGTGAGATGGAAGGAAGGAGAAAGGGAGAGATGGAGAGAGGGAAGGAGAGAGGAAAAGGGTGTTAGAGAGGTAGACAGGAAGAGAATGTGAATAGGAAGGAGGCAGAGAGAGGGAGGGAGAGAGAGCGAGAGAAAGAGAAAAACACCAGAGGGGGAGACAGAGAGATAGTAAGTGCTGTCATAGGAGAAGCAGCAGATGGGCCCGAGCATAAGAGCATTATTACACAGTTTCCAGATCAATGACCTCCATGTTGGCTGAATTACTTTTTCTTCCCCATTTTTTATATTTATTTTAAAGCGTGGAGGGAAAGAAGGCGGCGGACGCTGGCGTCTCCTATCTCTGGAAATGGAAGTGCGATACCCTGCCCGGCAGTAACCCGCTGGAGGAAATGGGATTCATCAGACGGGGCGCTGCATGCGACCCCGCCGGGGGGGCAGATACGCGGGCGCGCGTCGTCCATCTTCTTTAGCCGCCGGAGCCGCGCCGCGCCACTCTGTGCCCGCCCCCGCCCCGCCCCCGCTACACCCCCGCCCCTGCTGAGTCCCGCCGTTCCCGCGGCCGCGCTCTGATCAGTGCAGGCGCAGAGCGCTCGGCTTTAGGGCTCTGAGTTAGCGATGAGCTAACGCTCCTCTGGGCTACAGAGCCTTCAGAATGAGGGCTGATCACATGATCTGCCATATGCTCCTGAGCCGGGACTGACTCACTCACCTTTACAGTTTAGCATGTGAGCTCACACAATGCATGCACACACACACACACACACACAGGCACACACGCACACTCACACACACACACACACACACACACACGTACACATACACACACACACACACACGCATGTGCCCACACATACGCACACGTGCAAACAGGCGCACACACACTCACGCGCACACACACACACACACACACACTCTTGTGCACGCACACGCTCACACACACACACATACACACTCTTGTGCACGCACACGCTCACACACACACACATACACATACACACACACACACACACAAGCTCAGCGCTGGATAATAAAAGAGGAGTCCAGGGCAGAGTGGGGTAATCTGGGGTTTATGGGATATTCACAGAGCAGTTGTTTCAAATTTAAGCAGCACGACTTAGTTGCCAGGATCCCTACTGTTTCGTTACCATGGCAACAGGGAGACGAGCCCTACCTTCCCTTCAAGTTCATAAAAAATAATTGCCGGAGCCCCAGATAAAGAAATAAACAGGACCGGACCTGGACTCTGCTGCGCTCCTCCTGCGTCTCCCCCTCAGTGTGTTAACACACTCCAGCTTTGCGCGTATTCCATCCCAGCTGACCCGCTCCGGCGCTGGGCTCACTGTTCCCGCCAAGTCCGCCCACCGCTGCTCGCTTCGGGGGCAGCCCGACGCCGCCCGCGCCTACCACCGGCTCGCGGGGCGCCTCGTGAGGGGGGCGGGGGGGGGGACATCCGAGAACCGGTTCACAGGGCCCGGTTTCCACAGAGCCGGCGCGCTCTCAGAAAAGGCTCAGATCTGGGCTCTAACCGAAACACGCTCGGACGCGCGGCATCGCCAGGTCGAGCTCGCCGCGGCTCTGTCCGTCAGGGGATCACACGCGCGCGGACAGAATTTAATCACGCGCGGGGGGAACGGACGCGTGGCGCGGAATACGTCGCGAGGGCTTCGCCGCAGAGGTGAGACTCCGCTCCTCTCTCCGCCTCGGAGTCGATCTCCTCCCGCGCGCTAATTTATTCATGAGCCAATCTGCCTTTAAATGCTCCAATTATTTTATTAAGGCCTCTCCGCGCGGGAGGCGGGCCGGGCCGATCTTATTAAAGCGCGTTCGGAACGCGGTCAATGGGGCGCGGAGCCCGTAACCGTCGGTTTTTAGGACCGTGAGCTGCGGGCGCGCGCAGGTTCGGTTCGCGGTGCAGTAACAGAATCGAGCGCCCGGCGTTCTTTTCTCCGCTCGTCATGACCTTCGCCGCGCGGATACTCCAGAGGCGAGAGGCACCATCGGTGGAATGGGAACGGGGGTCGGCGTGCCCGCCCAGTGTCCTCTCACCAATCAGATAAGTGACAGGAAGAGGACGGGGACGGATTCGGAAATGGGATGGGGGGGGGGGTGGGGTTTGGGGAGTGATGAACAGCAGCACACAGCAGGAGGTACCCTGGGGCGTCCCGGTTTGGGGGGGGTATATGAGTGTCGCTGTGGGGGGAGGTCCCCAGGTGTCACAGCTGGGGTTCTCTTTACAAGCAGAGCAGGGGATCATGGGAAATCCTCCAGATATGTGCACCTGTGATTTGGGCTTAAATACAGCTCATCTCAGCCTGTTTAGCACGGATCTGCACTGAGGATGCAGCACAGTGAATTAGCACCCTGCATATCACACCAGAGTGTGGGTTTTAATCGCAGGTAACACTCCTAGTCTCTTGCTCAGAGGCTAACGCGCATTCTGCCTGTTCTGCCATCCCACCTGGGACACCTGACAGCATTGGTGTTCAGGACAACGATGTTGTGCAGTACAGTGATGGTGTTCAGAACAACGATGTTGTGCAGTACAATTATGGTGTTCAGTCCAGCGGTGGTGTTTAGTATAGCAATGGTTTTCAGTACAGTGATGGTGTTCAGTATGGCAATGGTGTTCATTACAGAGATGGTGTTCAGTGCAGAGAAGGTGTGCAGTGCAGAGATGGCATTCAGTATGACAATGATGTTCAGTACAGAGATGGTGTTCAGTCCAGTGGTGGTATTCAGTACAGCGACGGCGTTCAGCACAATGCTGGTGTTCAGTACAGTGATGGCATTCAGTACAGTGATGGCGCTCAGCACAGCACTAGTGTTCAGTACAGAGATGGTGTGCAGCACACTGATGCCAGTGTTCAGTAAAGCCCTGCCTCCCCACTCTCACTTCCCCCAGGTGGAGCCTGTTAGCAGCAGCGGCCCCGTGCTCAGGCGCGGTTAGCCTGCGGGGCATGCGGTTAGTCTGGGGGGCCCTGCGGTCAGCCTGGGGGGCCCTGCGGTCAGCCTGGGGGGCCCTGCGGTTAGCCTGCGGGGCCCTGCGGTTAGCCTGGGGGGCCCTGCGGTCAGCCTGGGGGGCCCTGCGGTTAGCCTGGGGGGCCCTGCGGTTAGCCTGGGGGGCCCTGCGGTCAGTCTGGGGGGCCCTGCGGTTAGTCTGGGGGGCCCTGCGGTCAGTCTGGGGGGCCCTGCGGTTAGTCTGGGGGGCCCTGCGGTCAGTCTGGGGGGCCCTGCGGTTGGCCTGAGTCTGGGGGCCCTGCGGTTAGTCTGGGGGGCCCTGCGGTTAGTCTGGGGGGCCCTGCGGTCAGCCTGGGGGCCGCGTTAGTCTGGGGGGCCCTGGGTTAGTCTGGGGGGCCTGCGGTAGTTGGGGCCTGGTCAGCCTGGGGCCCTGCGTCAGCCTGGGGGCGCGGTTAGTCTGGGGGCCTGTGGTTAGTCTGGGGGCCCTGCGGTAGCCTGGGGGCCCTGCGGTAGCCTGGGGGCAGCGGTTAGTCTGGGGGCCCTGTGGTTAGTCTGGGGGCCTGGGTTAGCTGGGGGCCCTGCGGTAGCCTGGGGGCCCTGCGGTAGCTGGGGGCCGCGGTTAGCCTGGGGGCCCTGCGGTTAGTCTGGGGGGCCCTGCGGTCAGCCTGTGGGGCCCTGCGGTTAGTCTGGGGGGCCCTGCGGTTAGCCTGGGGGGCCCTGAGTTTAGCCTGCGTTCAGGCGCGTGGTTAGCCTGCGGGGCGCACGGTTAGCCTGCGGGGCGCGTGGCCAGGCGAGCAGCGGGAC
>NC_057946.1:24025881-24053381 GCF_018555375.3 Anguilla rostrata | reverse complement strand
ACTTTAATGCGTTTCGCTAGAACGGACGCGGGTGGTACGACGGTGTGCCCTGACATCGGCCCGAGCGATAGCCATTCTCCATTTCTGTTCATTAGCCGTCGCGCTAATTCCTTCCGTAACGCTGTAATAAATTCTACCGTATAATATTTTCTCTATCTTCTTTCAGACCATAACTGCCATGCCGCTGCGTGATACTTTCGCTGCTGTTTTGTTTTTTTTATAACAGAGATTCTTTGAGTGAAGACGCGCTCGTGTTTTCCAGCTCGCGAATGCAATCGGGTTTACCGCCCAATCAGCCATCGCTGATTACCTGCACCGCCCGCTCCGCGTTTTATGGGGCCGTGTGTTTTTCGGTTTGTCTTTTCAATCTTTTGTTGGCCTTTAAAATCATTACGGCAATCATTACAGCATGCCAGTAAAATCACGTTATACAGGCAAGGTGGGGACGCCCGTGTCCTGCAGTAAACGGGGTCCTTTACGATCGTCCTTCAGGCCGTCGTCAGAGAGAGAGAATTTCCATTAAAAATCATGAACCTTTTTTTAAAATCGTCGTGTAGGCCTGTGGAAAAAAAATACCCTTGGGACCGCACACGTCTGAACCTCTACTCCATTAATATAAAGAAAGCTGGTCTATTTTACAACGTTCACTGGAACCGTGAGCGCGTTTCCTGTGCAGCGATGACGTCCACGGAATTCTGTAACCTTCCTACTCCTGGAATTCTACGCCGCAAACCGGCGCTAGGCAACCCTGCCCCTCAGGGCTCCAGAACCGACTTTTTACACGCCCTCCGAGACCTCGGTTACATAACCGGATTTAATTAGCGGGTTTAATTAGTTTAATTAAAGCCTGTGACCTCTCGCTCGGTCTTCTACTATTAAGAAAGTCCCGGCAGGAGAGAGCTGGTGCGGCGTAGCGTAATAAGAAATGGAGATAGTATGATATACAGGAGCAATAGGACCGCTATCTGGGGGCACGGAATGCCCCGCTCGAGCCCTGCTCTGCTTGCTCCTATGTGTAGCGCACGCAGCATGCAGCCTGCTCATTGGTCACTGAGGCGTTCCGGCTGTGGTTTCGAGTGATTCATCTGCTAATGAGAGAAGGGCTGGGGGAGAAGGGCTGGGGGGTGGTTCTGTTTTGGCCAGATAATTACAGAACCGCTGATTTCAGTCATTACCGTCCTAAACGGGCGGTGTACAGTGCCTCTCCTCCCAAAAACACACACACACTCGCACACACACTCGCACACACACTCACACACACACACACACACACACACACATACACACATACACACGCACACACACACACACACACGTGCACACACACATACACATGCACACACAAACATGCACACACACACACACACACACACACACACACACACGAGCACCCATGCCCAAATACTCTTGTCTGCACACGAGCACGCGGACACGTGCATCCACGCCCCTGCACACACACACACACACACACACACACATTTGATTTCTTGTTTTGAGAACTCAGTGAGTTGAAGTGTTCCTCAGACCTTTCAGTCAGACGGGGCACTGATGACATGCGGTGGAGCCACACCTGCATGACACTGCATTTACGGCTGGCCTGCTAATTTAAGAATGACCCGTAAGGTGCATGAGCTCTGACACGGGCCGCTCAAACGTGTCACCAGGCAACCAGCAGACGCACGCTAACCGCATCACCGCCCGTCTCAGGGCAAACAGCAGCCCCGCCCACCCACCTGTTAAAATACCCCCCCTGCATTTCCCAACGTGTGAAATCTCATTTTGTCCAACAAAAACACTAAAAACTGTCCCGCCACCTCCATTCTCCATCGCTCAGATTTGGAGGAAGCAGCTGCTGGATATGAAAACAGACGCGCGTATACGGACGGGCTCCGAATCGCCACCGCGCTGGTTCATCCAGCCGGAAGGCCAGGCGATTTCTCAGGGAGGATTCAAACTGGCAAGCCCTCGTTAAGAGTTAATGAGCTTCCTCGTTAGCGCGGAAGAAAGAGGAAGAGGAGAGGGGAAACAAAGCAACCGGGGAGAAGATAAGAGAGGCAGCTCTTTCCCAAACTGCAGCGGGGCCCGTCTGATCCTCCCCCCCCGCCCCCCCCGGCCCCCGGGCCTGATCGATAGGGAGGCTGTCTCCCTTGTTTTCTCTCGGTGATTATCTGTTTGCTCCAGACCCACAGCCTTCGATCTGCAGGCCTGGACTCCTGCAGATAACACACAGGCTCCATTTCTCCAGGAGTCTGTGTGCGTGTGTGTGCGAGTGTGCGAGTGTGAGAGATTGTGAGTGATTGTGTATGTGCGTGTGAGTGTATGTGTGTGTATGTGTGTGTTTGTGTGGTGCGTGCGTACGTGTGTGTGTGTGTGTGTGTACATGTGTGCATGTGTGTGTGTATGTGTACATGCGTGCATGTGTGTGTGTGTGTATGTGTACGTGTGTGTGTGTGTGTTTGTGAGCATGTGTGTGTGTGTGTGTGTATGTGTACATGCGTGCATGTGTGTGTGTGTGTGTGTATGTGTACGTGTGTGTGTGTGTGTTTGTGAGCATGTGTGTGTGTTTGTGAGTGTGTACATGCGTGTGTGTATGTGTGTGTGTGTGTGTACATGCGTGTGTGTATGTGTGTGTGTGTGTAAATGCGTGTGTGTATGTGTGTGTGTGTGTACATGTGTGTGTGTATGTGTGTGTATGTATGTACATGCGTGTGTGTGTGTGTTTGTGGGTGTGTACATGCGTGTGTGTATGTGTGTGTGTGTGTGTACATGCGTGTGTGTATGTGTGTGTATGTATGTACATGCGTGTGTGTGTGTGTTTGTGAGCATGTGTGTGTGTGTGTGTATGTATGTACATGCGTGTGTGTATGTGTGTGTATGTATGTACATGCGTGTGTGTGTACATGCGTGTGTGTGTGTGTGTGTATATGCGTGCGTGTGTGTGTGTGTGTACATGCGTGCATGTGTGTGTGTGCGTATGTGTACGTGTGTGTGTGTGTGTTTGTGAGCATGTGTGTGTGTGTGTACGTGTGTGTGTGTGTGTGTGTACATGCGTGCGTGTGTGTGTGTGTGTGTACATGCGTGTGTATGTGTGCTCTGGATCGATCGGCGTGTCTGGGACTCTGGGACTCTGGGACTCTCTCTGAGCTGTAATGACTCTCTCACTGCAGGGCTCTCTGACTGAACCCTCCTGATCAGGAAGTGGCTGCTAGAGGAGAAGCAGCATAGGCTCAGGGGAGAGTCCATGGAGCTCCTCACACACACACGCGTGCGCGCACAAACACACACACATACACACACACAGGTACTCAAACGTACTCACACACACAAACACAAACACACACATACACACACACATACACACACACCCACACACACACACACGCGTGCTCACATGCACATGCACAAACACAAACACACACACGCACACATACTGACACACACACACACACACACACACACACACTCGTGCGCACACACACATCACACTCTCACACACACTCTCACACACACACACACACACACACACACACACACACACACACACTCAAACACTCAGGCACCTGCACCGATCTCCAGCCCGTACACAGGCTAACGACTACGGTTACCAGCCTGAGGGAGAGGAAGGAACAGAGGAAGAGAGGAGGGAGCGGAGGAGGAGCCGGAGTCTTCTCTCCTCAACAGGCTTCAGGGAATTACCTTCAGCCGTTCGAGCGCTAAGTTGACAAACAAGGGCTTCAGGAACCCGCCCTTCCCGCGATGATCCAAAACGCTCGGCAGCACCGAACCTCCTCCTAAATATTCACGACTCCGCCGCGCCGCTATCAGCCAGAACGATGCAGATAAACGCGCGTCCAATTTCTCCGCCGTTAATTACGATGAAGAGCCTCCCCTTCCCCCGAGGACCGCCTCTTCGCCCAGATACCGCGGCCTCAATCTGGGCTCGCTCTGCCAGCGCAAATTGAATCACAAAATCGTAACTATATCATCAGCGGTTCTGAAAGATTGAATGGAAAGAGTAATTATCAAATGCTACAGTTCACTACAGGCATTACTTCGGCGTAGCAGAACGTTTGAGAGATTTCTGCATAGAAATGCTAATTTATTCTAAGTGTACACGATGTAACTGGGCTAGCGAACCGAAGTTCGCGTTAGCTGGCAATCGCAGCTCTTGGCCGGTAAAAAAAATGATCAAAGTCTGGGAAATTTAAGCCCTTGCAGACACTCTGGCCAGCAGAATAATAAATAACAAATTAATATTTATGGGCTAAAGCTCAAATAATGGCCCTCAGAAAGAAAGGATTTCTACTGGATAAATACCACACCAAGAACTGCCAGCAGGAGGTCATGCAGCTTATGCGCATCTCAAAATGCCCTACAAACTTAGTGGACATTCAATTTCACGTAGCCAGCCGGCCGCAGGCCAGAATTTTAATCATGTGCAAGACAGTCCTTCCAGATACAATTAGCAAAAAATAAACAACCACAGAACAAAAAACATCCTAATGTGAACTCAGTTTCAAAGCCTGTGTCAAAGTCTTCAATGAATTGATTTATTCTCTTAGCTCAGTGGAATAGAAGGTGTTCCCTTGTAATGCTGTTTTCTCATTGGCTGCCCTGTGGTAATTACAGAACACACAGGAAACAAACTGACCACAGATGAAAAAAAAGTAAAACGTTCAAAGTAAAGGCTGGAAATGATGCCATTGGTTAGCAACAACAGAGAGAATGTTCATACAGCTTTCTGTGATGGTTAAACAGGCTGCAAGCAACCAAAACTCTTCCTGTGATGGTTATGCGTAAACAGGCTATAGACAAAGGCTTGACCGCTTGCAAATGCAGAGAAATTTGCAGGTGTTTAAAAATGATGATCATGCTGCAGCCGCAGTGCTGCCCTGTCTGTGTGATGCATGATCGGCTGCACAGGTGCATGAGATCTGCAGCAAAAGTCCATGCGAACTGCTGCAAAGCTGCATGCGATCTGCTGCAAAGGTGCATGAGATCTGCTGCAAATTTGCTTGAGATCTGCTGCAAAGGTACATACAATCTGTTGCAAATGTGCATGCAATCTGCTGCAAAGGTGAATGAGATCTGCTGCAAATGTGCATGAGATCTGCTGCATAGGTGCATACAATCTTTTGCAAACGTGCATGCAATCTTCTGCAAAGGTGCATGAGGTCTGCTGCAAAGGTGCTTGCAATCGGCAGCAAGACTGTGGGAGGAGTCATTTAGTGAGTTAAAAACAACAGCAGCAAAATCATACGCCAAGCCGTTGCCTACTAAGTGAAATATCTCTTCATTATAAATTACAACTGAGTTAGTGGTGTGAGCCGATAGGAGGACAAGGACCTGGCTGATATAAATCTTTAAATGCGTTCCACTGCAGAGAGTGGATTCAGCCCATAGTGATTACCTGAAGTCCTCTTCTAATCTCACATTCTCTTTCTCTCTCCCTCCCTCCCTCCCGCTCTCCCTCCTGCTCTCTCTCTCCCTCTCTCTCCGTCCCTCACTCCCTCCCTCCCGCTCTCTCTCCCTCTAATTTATTTATAATGAGCAGATAATGAGAGCGGTGTTTACCGGAGCAGTCCAGCCGTGGCCTGAACCTTAACAAGGGGCTTTGTCACAATCAGTACCGAGCCGCTCATGCTACAGGGCCAGGGCCCTGCAGAGCGCAGGGGTCACTCCAAACACTACTACAGAGAGAGAAAAAGCCTTTAACGAGCCAGCCGTTACATAATTAGCTCAGATCACGAAGAAGAAGGAGAAGGAATGGGAGAGGAAGAAGCAGAAGAAATAGGAGAAGAAAAAGAATAAGAATGATAATGTTCCACTGACCAAAATAGCCACATTCTTTTTTGTTCCAGTTATTCTGCTCCTTTCGTTTGTCCAATGTGATTATCAATATGTGACACACAAAGCAGTATTTTCATATAGACGTTTGATTTTCGCATTGATTGGATGTGTTCTTTCTCAGGCGTATTCATTGTGAGAGCTCTTCAGGTCTACCCTTCAGCAGTGATATACCAATAAAAATAAATTCAGACAATGCAGCGAGGTGGGGGTGCCATTTTGTATCATATCATATAAATCTGATTTTCAGTTTAGAAACCCTGGGCACTAGATTACCTCTCACACTGTCAGGCAGTAATAATCTATCCCAGACATTAAATACAGTCCCTTGAGGCTAAAGAGCCAAGTAAGGAACTGATGATGTTTATATTTGGCAGCGTAGTGCTGGCTTGAGAACAGCGGTTCTTTTGGTTAACACATGGCTGGATGAATGAGATGGCGGGTTTTCAGGGTAACACACAGCTGAATGAATGAGATGGTGGGTTTTCAGGGTAACACACAGCTGAATGAATGAGATGGCGGGTTTGTTATGGAAGTGCGTCTGTGCCCAGCTGCTGGAGAATGAAGATAATCAGATTAGTGCACTGTCATTTGCCTCCCCTCCCTTTCCTGCCTCTTTCCAGTGGTGGTGAATGGAGTGGTGGGTGGGGGGGGTTAGGGGCTGGGGGGGGGGCGCTCTCAACATAAGCACATTATTTGGCAGCAGCTGTTTGGCTTCATATTTTCCTCTCAAGCAGTGACCTCTGACCTCCCGCTACATCCCTCATCAAAGTGCAGCAGTACCATGAACCCAGTGTTTGGTCACCACGGTAACCAGCAAAAAAAAAAAAAAAAACAACAGGAGGCTGTACTTCGACCCTCCCACCCCCCCTACAGGAGCGAGACGGACAGGGGGAAAGATCACCCATAATGCACCTGTGGCCTTTCTGAACACCCAATCATGGCGAGGGCAGTAAGCAGCCCCGAGGCTCCACCAGCGCCCGGCTGAATCCCGCTGGACTGGGATTGGCTTTCGCGCTCCATTAAACGCCTGGCCTGCGGGTGACTGGGGCAGGGCCGGCTCTGGATGCTGCCTACGAGCACCCAGGGCATGCGATGATGATGATGATGAAGATAATGACGCAGGAGTTCTCTCCTGAGCAGGGCGGGGGGAGGGGCTGTAAACGCGCGGGCGGGTTGGCGGGCGGGAGGGATCACAGCGCTATCCCCCCTGTGTGGAATTTCACGGTTTGCAGGTTTGCGTCCCCATCGAGTGGCTGCTGCTCAGCTACTTTTTAAAAAAGGAACTTAACCTGAATGCCCTCTCTGAAACAACACAATAACATGCAGCGGCCAAAAAGGATCAGACTCCTCCCCCCCGCCCCCCAGGGGAAATGGGCAGCCAATGAGCCGCAGCGTCACAGCGAGCGCAGCGGTGCTCGTTTCCGACCCCTCTGCCCGGGCGTGGCCCTCGGGGCCTCGTCGCTTATGCCCCGCAGGGGCTGCTGGGTAATGGCATCACGGAGCCTGCGGTGGAATAATCCGAGCGGATGGGATTAGTCCCCTCCTGATCCCGCGCGCCCTAGAGAAGCTGTTAAAAGTGGGCGGCGGCCGCCCCGGGCTTGCTCTCCCTCCGCCTCATCAGCAGGAAGTGACCTCATAATCAGCCCACCGCTGCTTAATCCTCACACTTACCTGTGAAGGGGGATCTTGAGGTTACAGTCATCATATCATGAGAGCTTACGTCTTTGATTCAGTTACTGTAAGGCTCATATATAATCACATCTGCTCATATCTACCTACAGTAAGCATTTAATATCGTTATATTTATAACAGTCCATAAAGTAGAGTGTACCCTGTATAAGAAAGGAATCATTCTGGACTGCACGTGTGTTTTCAATTTGTTATTTCCAAAGTGAATCACTCAAATCTTTATAATGGCTCAACTGTTTCCTGAACTTCAGTCTGAACCCCCTCCACGGATCTGCGACCTCCCTGGGAAACAGCCCCCCCCAACCCCCCCCCCCCGAATTCCTGTGGGCAGCAATCTTTCCCGAATCCGACATCTCTAAACCGAATCTCTTAATGCGGCCGTAAAGCGCCCACTGGCCGGCATGAATAATGAAGGAGGAGAATAACAGAAGGACGGCGACCCGCCGGGGAGGGCGGGCTCAACACCGCCCGCCCAGCGTTTAACATCGCGACCTCTCCCGCGCGCGCTCGCTACAGAAAGCCATTACCGCCGGCGTGAGCGGCGTAGCAACGCAGCTAATCTCAGCCCGAGAAGCTGCAGGTGGAAATGCACTACACTTTAAACAGGGACCTTCTGAGCCTTAGTCCTGATGGCCCACACTCCAGCGAGGCCTCAACACCACTGCTCACCTTCATCATTAACCCCATTCATCACCACGGTCTACAGACTGTAAGAGAACACACACAGTCTACACACCGTAAGAGAACACACACAGCCTACAGACCGTAAGAGAACACACAGAGCCTACAGACCGTAAGAGAACACACAGAGTCTACAGACTGTAAGAGAACACACACCACCTACAGACCGTAAGAGAACACACACAGCCTACAGACCGTAAGAGAACACACACAGACTACAGACCGTAAGAGAACACACACAGCCTACAGACCGTAAGAGAACACACAGAGCCTACAGACCGTAAGAGAGCACACACAGCCTACAGACCATAAGAGAACACACAGAGCCTACAGACCGTAAGAGAACACACAGAGCCTACAGACCGTAAGAGAACACACGGAGCCTACAGACCGTAAGAGAACACACACAGACTACAGACCGTAAGAGAACACACGGAGCCTACAGACCGTAAGAGAACACACACAGACTACAGACCGTAAGAGAACACACAGCTTACAGACCGTAAGAGAACACACAGCCTACAGACCACAAGAGAATACACAGCCTACAGACCGTAAGAGAACACACAGCTTACAGACTGTAAGAGAACACCACCCATACTACAGACCGTAAGAGAACGGACAGCCTACAGACCGTAGGAGAACAGAGCTTACAGATTGTAAGAGAACACCACCCATACTACAGACTGCAAAAGAACACACACAGCCTACAGACCGTAAGAGAACGCACACAGCCTACAGACCATAAGAGAACACAGACGGACTACAGACCGTAAGAGAACGCACACAGCCTACAGACCATAAGAGAACACAGACGGACTACAGACCAATAGAGAATGCACACAGCCTACAGACCAATAGAGAATGCACAGGGCCAGATGGTTAATGGATGCCATCGCAGGCCTACTGAGCGTTCTCTCCACGCAGAGAGCGGTACTTAGAGGAGGGGAGTGCTGGCAAAACGAGTTCCCAGAAGGCCCGCTGCTCACAGCACGTTTCCACCGACGCCAGCGCCATCGGGGGCGATAAATTAGCATCCTGAGCGGGATCCAGAGAGAGAGAGGCCTCCCAGAGACTCCAGCCCTGGGCAAACCGCCACGGCTCCACCATCCCATCTCTCCTGATGAACCACTTTAATGACCAGCCTGGACCTTTTACAGCTCAGCGGAAAGCCCTCCTGTGCTACAGGGGTCCCCTTCCTTCCGTATTATGTAACCGACTCGCCAGCACCACTAAATGAAACCGAACTGTTGTTCCCAAGCGGTCTATGATCCAACAGCCAATCAATTCCCTGCCTCCGGTCCCACTTAGCTTGCAAAAGCATCTCAGGGGCGGTACGGCGGCAGGCAATTACAATGATAGGAGCCAGATCCTTTCCATGAGTAATTTGTCTTGATAAAGGCACCTGTTTCCCAAAGCCTTACAGGTAGTGCCAAAGTGCAGCAAACTGCAGCAGCACAAGAACGACTCTCGGGAAAGGTGACCTTTAAAAAAAAAAAAAAAAGAATAAAGCACAGCTATAAACTGCCCAACTCTCCACTGAGTTTTAGTATAAAAAAGTTTTTTTTAATTTAAAAAAATGGATGACTTTTAAATGACTTGCAAAGAGATGTGCAGTTAGCCACAGCGCCACCCTGTGGCTGGGGGTCTCCTGGGGGTGATGTGCAGTTAGCCACAGCGCCACCCTGTGGCTGGGAGTCTCCAGGGATGATGTGCAGCCACATCATTGGTCTTGCCTGTGCCAGTATTTCGCCAACATTGTAAAACATAAATTATCCAAATGAAAAAGAAACATCCTTTTAAAAAAGATTGAAATATCACACAAGTTCAAATAAATTACTGATGAACAAAATCATCAGTCGAGCAGGGGGAGGGAGAACAGCCCCCCTATAGAGCAATTACCGCCACAGCTGGGTTTCGCGCCGGGTTTGAAATGCACGGGCAGGGGCTTAAACGTTTTGACCGCAGCCCCCACCCCGAACGCGTTCAGGGGGGGACGGGTCGACCCCAGCGGGAGATCATCAAATGTAACAGGGGGTCATGTTCCCGCTCTCGTCCGCGGCACCGACGGCCAGGGAGCCTCCCCCGCGTTCCCTTCAGACAGGAAATCAAGACAATCGCACCCCCGCCGCGCAGTCATTAGCGCCTCATTAAAGTTGAAAGGCCCGTGCCAGTTTGACAATTATAACAAGTCGCCGAGCAGAATCAATTATCTGCTTTTCTGAATGAAAGCGAGAGGGGGGCATTATGCTACATATATAATAAATAAACATGAAAATGAATGCTGTTCCCCTCAGCGTTTCTCTTTCAGGGCTTTGGGGTTGGGGGGGGGGTGCAACGTCGATATCGTGTACGGCCAGTGCGAATGTGCGTTTCCACAACTCTGGACGAAGGCGAGGGCGCGGAGTGAAATCGGCGCTTTTAATGCGCCCCGGGGCCGGGGGGAAATTGGGACGCATCGATTTACATGAATGTTTAAAACATCCCGGCCCCTGCTGAGCGGGGATCGAACCCTCCTGTCTTCACACAAGCAGGCAGATCAATGCGTCTATCAGAACATGAGGAAACACTGCCGGGGGGGGGGGGCGAGAGAGGGGGGAGAGAGGGGAGAGATGTATACACACAGAGCACAGAGAGACAGCGGTGGAGAAACAAGCACGGACAGAGGGAGAAAATGAAACAGAAAAAAAGAGAGAGAGAGAGAGAGAGGAAGAGAGAAAAGGAGAGAGACGGGAGGGAGATGTTTCCCGGTCCCTGGCGTAGGAGACATAAGGAGGTCTGTAAAGAGAACGACAGGTCCTCTGCGTCTCCTCAACCTGTCGTCTGCGCGCGTTAGCCGCGAGTACGAGCCGCGCGCAGGAGCTCTGGCGTCTTATTAAAACACGGCACCGCGTAGACCAGGAACCACAGCAGGGAGGACGCTCCCCCTCACAAAATGTCCTCCGAAGCATCCAGCGCCCCATAAAAATAACCTCCATTTCCATACCGCACGGGTACATACGCACACAGCAGGGAGAGAGCGGCCGCATCACTGCTTCTGTTCAGTACTTTATCCGACTTTACGATCCTGAAGTCTGGTGCACGTTCCGTGGATCACCTGTAGGGCTGTTTTTTTTGTTGCAGGAGCTCCGCACCTGGTCCAGGTGGGTGCGGTGAACCAGGAACCTTCAGGCACGGAAGTCCAGAGCTGTTCACCGAGGGTTCCCCCCGCAGGCGTGCGGCGTCATGGCAACCGTGAAGGCGACTAACCGCGAGGGGCTCGGTGAGGAGACGCCAGGCTCCGCGTTCAGCGCTCCCGCTCGCGGACAAGGACGACGGCGCCATTCAACTCCCATACCGCTAACTCCCGCTAACTCCCGCTAACTCCCGCTAACCTGCGGCTACACCTGCAGGCAAAAATGAGTTCCCTCTTATCGAATCCAAAATTCCTATGACTAACATTCCCATACACACAAACACACACAAAGATTTCATTCACCGCCGTAATAAAACGCTCTATTTTCTCTTACATTCACACAGACAAACACACACACAAGCATAAGTGCGCGCGCACACTCACACACACTGGTTTTTAATCAACATGAAGACGCTGAAACGTACACACTTTTTATGGTTCTGAGGACCGTCGCAGAGCACAGAGACCAGACAATGGGGTCAGGGAGTCAAGAGAAGCCGGCTTTCTGTCCTCGTCCTCCTCCTCCTCCTCTTCGTCAATCACTCAGGTTTATTGTGCACCTGACAAGAGGGCCTGTCACAGGGCACTTTCACAGAGTGGATTACACGCACACACACACACACACACACACACGCGCGCTGAAAGAGGGAGCGATTACACACTGACAGGGGGACAGCGGTGAACAAATCAGCCAAAGTGCAGCTTTACAAACAACAAGACGCTGACTACAGAAAAAAAAACAACCCACAAATTAATTTGCAACTCAAAGGACAAATGTTGAGTGAGTCTGGGCCTTAGGAGACTCACCGCCATTTTCTAACAGACAGTGGTACACCCTGGCAAAACTGACAACGTGACATTGGCAATGTCACTTCTACACTACATTAGCAAAGCTCTGTGGCGACCACTCAGCTACGTATGGATTATTCTGAAAGAACTGACTTTCACACACCAGTGCAGGGCTGCTGTGGGGACCATGTATCTTTCACACACCAGTGCAGGGCTGCTGTGGGGACCATGTGGCTTTCACACCATTACGGGGACACTGGCTGTTCTGTGCATAAAGGCTATTTTACTGCGCCAGTGTTTAATGTCCTTGTGGGGACACAGTCTGCTGTGTGCAGAGGGATGACTTTCCTGAGAACTGTGTGGCAGACTTTTCACACCTTTATGGGGACACTTATTTGTTGTGTGTATAAGGGTTGTTTTACCGTGTACTGTGTCAGTGTTTAATGCCCTTGTGGGGACACAGTCTGCCGTGTGCAGAGGGATGACTTTCCTGAGAACTGTCAGACTTTTCACACCTTTATGGGGACACGTATTTGTTGTGTGTATAAGGGTTATTTTACTGGTGTACTGTGTCAGTGTGTAATGCCCTTGTGGGGACACTGTCTGCTGTGTGTTTCCTGTCTTAGCCTTGCCAAGTGTCAGACCAATGTCAGACAGGGCCTGGGGCCTGCCATAGTGAGTCTGGGACTGAGGAAACTCTGGGCCCCACCCACACCCCTCCGCTCCCCCTCCCCTTCTCCCTGGGGGTAAACAAGGACGTTCGGAGGTCGCCACTTGACCAATCACATCAGAGACAATAACCCAGAAAGACCCCTGCGAAGGTCCTTAATTACTGTCACTTAATGAATTTGCTTAATCACTGCCCTTACTGCAATTATGTGTGGGGGGTCGGACACGAGGTCCCGTAGAATAGAAAGCGGCGTTTGATCCTTCCGGAAGCTTCTATTAACCCGGACTACTGAGCGCCGTCCTGGAGCAAGGACGCTGCTCATCCACGCCGAGCGCCCAATCACCCCCAGCCCTTCCGGGACGGAAGCAACGACGCTGGGTAAGTATTGATTAACTGCATCTGACCTCCGCATTCAATTAGGCTTTTCTGGTTGGGAGGGGTTCCCTCTCCACTCCGCCCCTTCACAGACACTCCCAAACCCCACCCCCTCCGCCTTCCCCACTCTCATCTGATCAGTCTCTTTCTGTACGACAGTAAAAACGGAGTCCGTAAAACCAGCCCAATCGCTGCACCGATGTGGCACATACGGTATCCTACAATGCTGCCAGGCCATCAACTCGACATCTCAAAAAGCTGCAGTGAACCAGTATGGAGGAAATCAACAGTGGGCTGTACTTCCTGTAAGCACGCGCTCCCCTACAGCCAGGCAGGAAGACAGGCGAACGCTACACTCGCCAAAGACGGCTGTTCTCAAACGGAGCCGCCGCGTTACCCGAGCCGCTAACTCCAGCCGTCTGGCGCGCGAGCAAGCGGGCTCTCGTTAAACCGCTCTGCTAAAGAAGCTTAATTAGTCAGGGGCTTAGCGGTAATCCCCGCTCATCAAACGGGCTCCACACATCAGTGACAAACGGAACGCGCGCAGGGCCACAACCAGACGAGACCTGGAACCGAAATTACAGGCGGGAGACGGACGACCCCCCCCCCCTTTCACCGGGGAGAAGGACCCCGCGGACACCGACTGATGATGTCAGCAGAACGGCGTTCATCTACAGACCAGACAGGTAGTAATATCAACTGTCCCCGATTCTGTGGGTTCCAGGTTCTTTGACACACCTTCAAACAGTATTCACGTATACTGTTTATCATTCACTGGAATACATAAGGACATGAAAATATTGATATATATATTTAATAATTAAAAAACTTAAAAAAACAAACTTTTGGATCATGATCAAGCCATAATTGAGTGATCTCCTGACAGAGGAAACTGAGTATCTGGTTCCTCCTAATGCACACCCAATCCCCTCACACAGGCGTGTGTCACATGGGTGTGTCATATGGGCGCGTCACACACAGGTGTGTCACACAGGGGTGCGAGAGCGCTGAGCGGCGATCAGACACGCTAACATTAGCGCACGAAACGCACTGTGCCAAGAGGAGAGGCCTTTCAGAGAGGAGACACAGATCCCCATCTCAGTGAGTCATGAGGAATTTTAATGGAGGTTGGAGGCGTGGTGGGGGGGGGTGGAGGGGTGGGGGGGGGTCATTATCAGACGCCCCGCGGTAGCAGCTCGGCTCTGTCAGATGGGGGCCGCGGTCGGCGCTGATGTAAACGAGATCCGAACCGCTGTAGGGAGGGGGACAGATGACGGGACAGATAGCCGAAAAGCAGCACCTCTCTCCACAGTACCCCCCCCCCCCACCCCCCGAGAGCACGCTGGCAGGACAAAGGGGCTCTTCTGACTCTCTGACAGGCACAATATATCAATCCCCCTGTTCCCCGTGCAGTGAGGTATTCTGCACGTGTCACCTGGGGAGGTTCAGGGCAGAGAGTTTCAAAATAAGAGCGTGACCGCACACCCTTCACCGCTCCCCAGGGGGCGGGGCCAAAGCTCCGCACCGCACGCCACGTGTCCGCACGAGCGTTCCAGCCTGTCGACGGAGGCGTCGAAACTCCAGGCGAGCGAGCGTTTTCGGAGTTCTGTCCCGCGCAGGTTTCGGGCGGACGGTAACGCACCGCAGCCCGCTCACCGGGGGAGGGCGCTGCCGCGGGGCGCCGGGATCGACCGCTCCGCTCCGCTCGTTTGGCGGAGACAGAGCCGCGCTCGCGCTCACGGTTGGGTCGATGGCTGTGCATATTTACTCCGCCCGGCGACGCGGAGGGGCCCGCATCGATTTCCGCTTGATGATGCTACTCTGAATCGTCTGTCCTCTCCCCGGAAAACAAATACGCCGTGCGCTCCGATAGAGCATGGGCGACTGCGCCCCCGAACGTCTGCGCTCATCCAGCCTCCCGCCCCCCGCGTGGGGCCTCGTCCAATCAGCTGCCAAATTACAGTGAATAAAACACCTGCGGCACACAAAGGTTATCGACTCGGCTTCCAATAAAATACAGGGAACATTAAAGAGAATGAATACAGGAATGCTGTCGTGCACAGCTGACTACACTAGAGTAGCCAACAGTACCGTATTAACCAGGACCAAATCTAACACAAACTAGGATTAAATCTAACATTAACTAGGTCTAAATATAGTATGAACAAGGACTACATCTAGTATGAACGAGGACTAAATCTAGCATTAACGAGGACTAGATCTAGCATTAACGAGGACTAGATCTAGCATGAACGAGGACTAAATCTAGCATTAACTAGGTCTAAATATAGTATGAAGAAGGATTAAATCTAGCATTCACTAGGTCTAAATATAGTATGAACAAGGACTAAATCTTGCATTAACTAGATCTAAATCTAGTATAAACAAGGACTAAATCTAGCATTAATGAGGACTAAATCTAGTATAAACAAGGACTAAATCTAGCATTAACGAGGATTAAATCTAGTACAAACTAGGACTAAATCTTGCATTACTGAGGACTAAATCTAGTATTAATTAGACCATCTCCTATTTCAGCCAAGAAAGGTTTTTCTCTATAAAGTTCTCCGGCAAATAACCAAATCAAAATGGGGATTTTAAATAATTACAGTCCATGTAATTAAAATGCTTACATAAAGCATATTACCACCTCACCCCCCCAGGTTACAACAGTCACAGCCAGGCTGAGCAAGATCACACGCAGCCATCAAACACAAAAATGCACCTGAGCAAGAAAGCAGGCCACACGGGAGTTTCCACGACTCGGACTGCTGACATAGGACGACAGCTTCGAAATAACAAAAGGCTGGAGAAACAGCGCACCAGACCCCCCCTCCCCCTCTAGCAACACAACAAACCACACGTTCAGAGGAACCGGGTAGATAAATTAGGTAGAGATCAGGTACCAAAACCCTTAAAAAAAACAAAAAAAAAAAACATTCATGGCAAAAAATTTTGAAGAAAATACATTCCAAATCCAAATTAGGGAAAGTTCATTCGACGTCGCTGGTGCAGGAGTGCCCCAGTCTCACTGGCCAGGGAAAAGCACGCATGCGGATCACACGCCAGCGCGTTTCTGTGCCGCCATCTTGCTGAGCGCGGGCCGGGCGCTCGCGCCGTCTGGAGCGGTAATCGTGTGAATATTTGATTTGTTTTTCTGGCGTCTGGCAGGACGGTCGGGCGGGCGGGCGGAGGGCGGGCGGAGGGCCTAACGGGACGCCCGTGTGCGCCCCGAACGCCTGCCTGCCGTCCCGCACAGCTGCTCCGGGGCTCCCATGACCCTTTGATGCTCCGCCTCCTCTGGATAATTCCGGATTTTTCTCTGCACTTGAAGTAACGAGGTCACTGCCGCCGCCCTGCTGCAGTTTGACACCGTCCGCTATTCCTGTGATTTTTGGCCGAGGGCTGTGTTCTGCAATGACCCCCCCCCCCCCCCCCACACCCCATCCAAATCTGTAGAGGGGCTTTGAAGTGTTGTGCACAAGAAGTGTTGTGGCGGTTGTAGGGGGTGTGGGGGGGGGCTGGTGTGACAGGAGCTTTCAACACCCTGATGCTCAGTTTCTGGGGGCTGCATGGTGAGGTGGCGAGGTCTGGGGTCTGGGGGGGGGGGGGCATGGTGTTTGGGGGCTCTTCCCACTAATCTGGGCGAGACGAATGAGTTTAGCAGGGTGCGGGACGGGTGTGGGATGGCCCCCACGCTGGGGAGGGACCCTCTCCTGGGCCGCTTCAGATTCGGAAAGGGATAAAACTCTACACTGGGACCGGAGGGCAAAAATAGATCCAGTTAACGGCAGGTTGGGGTGGTTCAGCTGAGCAGTTTAATCCGTTGTGACAGAATTCAGTGCTGGACTGCAGGGAGGGAGGGAGGGAGGGGGAGAAGGGGGGGGGGGGAGAGAGAGAAAGGGAGGGAAGGGAAGGAGAGGGTAAGAGAGAGAGGGAGGGAGAGAGAGAGAGACAGAGAGAGAGAAAGACAGAGAGAGAGAGAGGGAGGGAGAGAGAGAATCGCTTGCACTGCTGGTTTTGATAGAGACATGCCATTGAGGCTGTGGAAGTTCTCTACACCACTGAACCCCAGTACTGCAGGCTGGTGTCTTTAGCTGGTGTCGGGGCTGCTGGCAGTTTGCAGTTCAGACGGAAGCAACAGAACGCTGCCTACAAACGAGCCTCCGACCGGCTCAGCGTTCACAACAAACCGGCTCACATCTGCTTCAGGAGAACATGGAGGGAACCGGCCCCTGAGATGCACCCCTGGGGAACCGCACAGTCAGCATTTCTACATCTCCGTCTGCTGGGAGCTGAGAACACTTTGTAATACATTATGCGATAATAACATCAATAACAACAGGCCGAATTTATGCAACACCTTTCATCTTGTGATCTCAAAATCCTTCACAGAGAAAGGGGGGGAAACTCACCTCGCCCGTTTGAAAATAATCTCTCTTTAAAAGATTTGATTTGGAATTAGAAAAATACAGGCTCATTTTTAAATGTTTGGTGTTTTGTGCAAAACATCTCCCCTGTACTGAGTCCACAGAAACACCCTTTTTCTCAGATGAAGACCCGCTAGTCAATAATCAATATAAGCACATATCTACACTTCCAGACTCAGGCGTCACCCTCCTGTTCCAGCCCTAAAGCCCCAGATGGCTCAGAATGCTGATCCCTACTCTGAAGGCCCACTCTGCACAGGGAGGGGGTAGTTCCCTAATAAATATCATGATTTACAACAGCCGCATAATAATAGCGTATTAATAACCGATGTATTACTGCGGAATCAGATCGCGTTCATTGTGTTATTACACGTCGTCACGTCCAGGGGAAACGAGCGAAGCGGCGTGATGGAGGAGCAGGTGGTGCCGATAGCTCAGGGGCTGCCAGCTCAAGGCCGCGATCGATTGGCTCGTTATCTGGAACATCAGCATATTCACGCGCGAGCGGGAAGTGTCACGCGTTGACAGATGACACGCGCTGGGACGCCCCGTCAGCAGGACCCCGCCCGCTGAGGATTGACCTGCGCACCCCACCCCCCACACCTGCCCAACGCCACAGATAAGAGCCTGTCTCAGACTGACGCCTTAACACCCTCAACAGCGCTGACAGTCAAGGGTCTGACCAATGAAAACATCTCATTCTGAGCAAGCATGGACCCACCAAGACGAAAGCCCTGTAACAATTAGCTGGAACCATGATCATAGTCACATGTTTATGGGGCGACATAGCTCAGGAGGTAAGAGCGGTTGTCTGGCAGTCGGAGGGTTGCCGGTTCGAGCCCCCGCCCTGGGCGTGTCGAAGTGTCCCTGAGCAATACACCTAACCCCTAACCCCCAACTGCTCTGGCGAATGAGAGGCATCAATTGTAAAGTGCTTTGGATAAAAGAGCAATATAAATGCAGTCCATTTACCATTTACCATAATATAAATTGCAAAATACAGAATATCAGTATGTGCATGTACACGCATACAGTTACATCCCTACATACACACGCAGCACACACACTTTTCATTCATAAAGACCGCTACCATAGACATATATATCATGTCCCCTACCATAGAAAGATATCACATCCCCTACCAAAGAGATATACGACACCCCGTACCATAAAAATGTATCACATCCTGTACCATAGAGATACATCCCATCCAATACCATAGAGATATATGACATCCCATATCACAGAGATATATCACATCCCCTACCATAAATAAATCAAATGCCCTACCATAGATATACATCACATCCTGCACCATAGAGATATATCACATACCATACTACAGATATATCACATCCCATATCACATCCCCTACCATAGAGCTACATCACGTCTGAGAGCCCCAGGTTTCCGGGGTCTTTGCAGGTTACCCATCCTGTCCCGTGCTCCGGAGCGGTTTGGGGTGGAAGCACTTATCTCCGTCTCCGTCCCCGCAGCGAATTAACGCCTAATCTTCCCAAATGTCACTCACCGCTCGGCAATGAGATACGGACGGAAATGCAGCCCTGCATCGAGGGCCTGCTTTTGGGAAAGAATTCCGTCTTATCACCCTTCATCCCCGCTCTTTACACTAACCCCCACCCCCCCACTCCCCCACACTCCCCCCCCACCCCCATTTTATCCCTGCTTCCCAAAACCCTGGCATTCAAAAGCAGAGAATATCTCCTCGGCGATACGTGACACAAATGAATTCGAGGGAAAGCAACTGCGCAGAGTTTTGGGGAAGGGGGACGTGGGGCGTGAAGACAGCGCTGAGCGTGGAGGCTTTTCCCTCTCTGACAGAGCCCCGCTTTTGGACTCCATCTCTGTTGCTCTTTTTCCTTTCTGAAAAAAAACACTCTACCCTGTCATTGTTGTAAATTCTACAGCGTGCCTCTTTTATTTTTTTTCTTCTGGAAATAACTCGAAACTGAGCCCCAGGGCTTTTTTTCTCCCCTTCTTGCTTTTTTATCTTTTTCTCTTTTAAAAAAGAGAAAATCTGTCACTTTCATCATCCCTCCATACCATCCACCCCTCCCACCTCCCCTCTGATCTCCTCTGGGTTCACTGTAAGGCGAAGACTTTACCAACGTCAAAAAATACTATGCTGAAGTATACTATTATATACTTAAAAGTACTTGAAGCATAATTCAAGCTTATATGAAGTATGCTTACTATTCTATTTTATACTTACTGTAAGAATACTTGCAGTATAATTCAAGCTTAGACAAAGTACAGTATGCATAGGACTATTTTATACTTAAAATACTTGATGTATAATTAAAGCTTATACGAAATATGGTTAGTATACTATTTTATATTTAATAATACATGAAGTATAAACAGAGGTTACATGAATTATGCTTAGTATACTATTTCATACTTAAGAATACTTGATGTATAATTCAAGCTCATAAGAAGTATGCATAGTATACAATTTTTGCACATGGGTAATGCCAGGCGTCTGTTGTAATGTTGGCGAGTGTTGTTCTTCTGATGCAATGGAGGAGGAAGTGGAGAGATGAGTAAAGCGCTCGCGTGGTCACACGGCGGTTCGGGAAAGGTGACCGCGCGAGAAACGGTCGGAACGAGACTCGGCTGAAACCAGAGCGAGCGCCGCGCGGCCCTTCGTCCTCTGTCCAGGGGCGGCGACGGCTGGGCGATCCCCCCCCACCTCCCCCCACACACACACACAACCCCACCGCCCGATAAACAGTGTCGTCTGGTCGCAAGCCAAGCCAAATGATATCTTTACGAGCTTGATTACCACGCCTGATGTTCACCCTCCTCTCCCCAATTTAAACTAATCTGTGCGAAACGGGGGCTCCCGGCTCTCCGGGGGGATGGATTAGCCCCCGAAACGGCCCCCGTAAATTGGGGCTGTGATCGCGGTGCCGAGCCGGCCTTCGCCCAGATAAAGAGATTTAATGGAGATGTTAGCCGCGCGATCGTTTATCAGATGCCGACAGGCGGTGGGGTCCCTACCCGTGGGGGGGGGGGGGGGTCCTTGTCGCTCAGAGGAAGCCGGTGGGGGGCAGAGACTTCGCGGCGCGTATCTGCTCCCGGCAGGCGGAGCCGGGCCGCGCGGACGAGGCACTATTAGAGTGGGCCTTACGCGGAGCTGCGAGGGATCGGATTCTCAGGCTTCCTGAATAATGACAAATCAATTTGCGCCCCCCCCTAATCCCCGGGGAGATTTGATGATGTCACTTTCCAGCGTTACCCGCCCCAACACTGCAGGAGGCCTGTTCAAAGCTTTATTCCCGTTTATGATGAATACACCCCGTGTGCGGTTGGGGGGGGGGAGGGGGGTGGGGGGGCAGGGGGGTCGGGTACAGAAAGTTTGGCTTAACGTCCGGTTAAGAGCGTTCACGTTTCGGACCCGTGCTGACCCCCTCCACCCAGGACAAGCAGCTCAGACTCGGGGATTTGCCGCTCAGCACAGAGGGGAAATGAGGTCCTGCTGCAGCTCTGAGTAAAAAAAACAGCACATTTAAGACCCCGGCACCCGAAGGAAAGGCACACAAACACCCTGAAGCCCCAGAGAGAGTCAGATCTGAGGGGCCAGCCGAGCCTTCGTCACTGTTACAGGATGACAGAACGAGGGAGGGAGGGAGGGAAAGAGAGAGTGAGAGTGAGATAGAGAGAGACGAAGAGAGAGAAATAGAGGGGGGAAATGTGCTGATTGGATTATGTCCCCGCTGCACAGAGAAGGCTATTAAGGTCAAAGCCGCTGGGAGAGAGTGACAGAAAGAGAGGGAGCGATAGAAAGAGAAAGAGTGACGGAGGAAGAGAGTTCTAACGAGCCGGCCCTGGAACTGTGCAGAGTGGGGTGTCACACAGATAGTGGGGTGTCACACAGTCGGCTGTGCAGATAGTGGGGTGTCACACAGTCAGCTGTGCAGATAGTGGGGTGTCTCACAGTGGGCTGTGCAGATAGTGGGGTGTCACACAGTCAGCTGTGCAGGTAGTGGGGTGTCTCACAGTGGGCTGTGCAGACAGTGGGGTGTCACACAGACCAAAGTTAAATTCTGTATCAGTGCGATGTGCTGGGAAAAAGGAAAATCATCCAGTTTTTCCAGAAAAATGTTGACCTGCGTGTACTCTACTAAGCACACATCACACAGCGGGCTCTAAACAGACATATTTAATGTGGCTAAACGTGTCTGGCCGAACACATTCACAGGGTCTGTGTTTCCATAGCGATGATCTAGGTGCTCTTTATATTTATGGTGCCATTTTGGAAAAACAAATAAGCCTTCGGGAATGACACAAACAACAAATGCCAGATGGACAAAGGGCCAGCCGCTGGCTTTTCCCTGAAATGTGAAGCAGAACATTTTTCATTCACAAAGAAATTCAGGTCAGAAGGACATCGAGATATAATACAATCAGCACAACTATCTCTCTCTCTCTCTTTCTCTCTCTCTCTCTCTCTGTCTGTCTGTCTGTCTGTCTGTCCCTGTCCTGGAGACACTGAATATTAAGCCTCCCTTTTTCCCTTCCTCTCTCCTTCCGTCTCTCTCTCTTTCACAGATCACAGAAGTGTCAAAATGAATATCTGATCACTGACAAAGCATTGAGAAACCTTCAACCCCAGAACAGAATGGCAGTTATGTGCCAAACTGTTTTTGAACTGAAACTGCTTGTGTTCATGGAAGGTAAGATATACTGTAAGATTTATAACAGGACAAATACATGGTAGTATATGCTCTGCACATATTCTACACTAAACCTGAATTGTATGGTTATGGCATTTTATATGGGTTATTTGGATAGGTATGGCTTAATATTGAGAGGGTTAAAAGCATGTAGCATGTAGCAGAAAAAATTAATGGCCTGACTCACATTAAATGCTGGATCCAAACTAGGTTTTATTGGGGAAGAATGCAGGTGTGACATTGTAAGTTACAGACATCATAAATAGCTTATACCATCATTTTTACAGTACATTATCTTTTACAGTACATCATCTTGGAGAAACCATCACAGGAGTCTGCTTCCTTCTGAGCTGCCGCTACAGGCACCGGATGGGATTTTTTATATATGCGGTACACAGATATCCTATTATAAGCCGCTTAATGGAAAACGATGCACTCCTGTGAGTGGCTCCATTGCACTGGAGATCATTATGACCTCACAAACGAGCCGCTGTGACTGACAGCTGCGATTCCACCCACATTTCCTCAGTCTGTACTTCAGAGTGCACTTCAACAGGAAAGGGGCTGCAATGTCACCTCCGGGTCAGCAGGGGGCGGCCTCCTCCATAGATCAACTCCAACGTAAATCCAGAGGCCCTCCGTGGTGACAGGGACGTTTGGAACACTAAACTGCCGCTGGAACGCCAGACCGTAACTCGCCGGGGTCGTTACAGATCGTTAAAGACCCCACGTTGCTTACTGGAAAGAGTAGGGGGTCCTCAAATTCCCAATATGATGACATCCTCCCAGTTATATTGGGGAAATAAATCCCTCCTTCTCCATCTCAGCTGACGTCTAACGAGTCTTCTAGCACAAAATGGCCATCAAGAATGTTCTAGATGGCGGTATATATTTGAGGTTGAGGGGAGTCCCCCACTGCCAATTGTACACAGTTCCTTGTTCCTAAAATACAGGATTGTGCATCATAGTGCTTTATACGCAAGTCAAGCTTGCATGCTGTACAGACTCAGGTTTAATGCTCAGGTTTGACGCTCAAGTCTAATGCTAGGGGCGACATAGCTCAGGAGGTAAGAGCGGCTGTCTGGCAGTCGGAGGGTTGCCGGTTCGATCCCCCGCCCTGGGCGTGTCGAAGTGTCCCTGAGCAAGAAAGCTAACCCCTAATTGCTCCCAACAAGCTGATTGGTACCTTGCATGGCAGGTTTTCACCGTTGGTATGTGAGTGTGGGTGTGTGAATGTGTGAATGAGAGGCATCAATTGCAAAGCGCTTTGGATAAAAGCGCTATATAAATGCAGTCCATTTACCATTTACCATGCACAGATTTGATGCTCAAGTCTAATGCACAGGTTTGATGCTCAAGTCTAATGCACAGGTTTGATGCACAGGCTGGATGCAGTTTCCCTCCCTAGCTAGACAGGACCCTGAGAGAATCAGGATCAACCTGCCCCCCCTATCCACCGAACCCCCCCCCAACGCCCCAGGGGGAGACCCCAGATTAGGCAGCATTAGCCTCTGCTACCCGGCAGCCGTAATCCAGCAGCATAATGAATCACCGTGAGACCAGCCAGCATTAATTACCTCCAGCCCCCCTATCACACACACATAAACTCAGAGGGAGGAAGGTGGGGGGGGGTGGAGGGGTCGGTGGGGCAGAAAAAATTCCCAGCATGCTGTGCGTTCAGAGGGCTGGGCTCTTCCACAGAGGAGTGCTCTGGCGGGAGCGTGTATGGGGGGGGGGGCCTCTCCGTTAAAACCCTGACTGGAGCTGGACTCTCGCAGCACTGGGTAATGAGACGCTCTCAAACGTCCCGGAGGCGGGCCTGTGTTCTCTCAGGCGTGCGCTGGTGAGTTAGGGAGAGGAACGGAGGGAGGACTGGGCCTGTGTTCTCTCAGGCGTGCGCTGGTGAGTTAGGGAGAGGAACGGAGGGAGGACTGGGCCTGTGTTCTCTCAGGCGTGCGCTGGTGAGTTAGGGAGAGGAACGGAGGGAGGACTGGGCCTGTGTTCTCTCAGGCGTGCGCTGGTGAGTTAGGGAGAGGAACGGAGGGAGGACTGGGCCTGTGTTCTCTCAGGCGTGCGCTGGTGAGTTAGGGAGAGGAACGGAGGGAGGACTGGCCTGTGTTCTCTCAGGCGTGCGCTGGGTGAGTTAGGGAGAGGAACGGAGGGAGGACTGGGCCTGTGTTCTCTCAGGCGTGCGCTGGTGAGTTAGAGAGAGGAACGGAGGGAGGACTGGGCCTGTGTTCTCTCAGGCGTGCGCTGGTGAGTTAGAGAGGGGAACGGAGGGAGGACTGGGCCTGTGTTCTCTCAGGCGTGCGCTGGTGAGTTAGAGAGAGGAACGGAGGGAGGACTGGGCCTGTGTTCGCTCCGTGCGCGCTGGGTGTTAGAGAGGAACGGAGGGAGACTGGGCCTCTGTTCTCTCAGCGTGCGCGCGTGAGTTGAGCAGGGAGGAATGGCCTGGTGAGAACTGGCGACCTGCGCCCGCGTTTGAGAACACCGCTCGCTAGCGGAGGCCGGTTCCATGCGCCGGCGTGAAAATGCGACCTGCAGCGACTCGCAGCGACGCGAGTGCACGCGAATGGCAAACCGACAGCAACCCATGCGACTGAACGCCAGAGAGAACGGCTACCGCTGCGACCGCATGCGACGGAACGCCAGAGAGAACGGCCACCGCTGCGACCGCATGCGACAGAACGACCGTGAGAACAGCCACCGCTGCGACCGCATTCAACGCATCCCGCTCGCATGCAATCTGATGGTCCAGCACTGCAACGAAGCCAAATGCTAATACACTTCCTCCTTAATGCCACTTTCTACAATGGCTGCTCCTTCTCGGCCAGCGTTTCTGTGGCCGTCGTTGTTCCTGCTGTCACTGCCGTGAGATTTTTCCCATTCCGTGTGTTTACTAAGTTACGCGGGCTGTGGTTTCACTGCTCTCTCTGCATCAGTGTTTAAGTACACTCTGGTAATGTTTACATAAGTGCTTCCTGGCAAAACATTCAGCGCACTGAAATTGATCTGTGAGAGCGAGAGAGAAAGAGAAGGGAAGGGAAGAGAGAGGAAGAAGAGAGGGCAAGAGAAGGAGACAGAGAGACAAGGAGTGGGAGAGATGAGAGAGAAAAGAGAGAAAGAGAAGGAGAGAGAGGAGAGAGATGAGAGAAAGAGGAGATGGAGAGAGAGAGAAGAGAGGAGAGAGAGGAGAGAGAAAGAGAAGGAGAGAGAGAGAAGAGAGATGAGAGCGAGAGCGAGACACTCGTTTCCCACAGGGTCTGCCGGCCTGTTTAAAACGTGGCAGTGGCTCGGGAGCGGAGTGACAGGTTCGGGTCTCTGTGGTAATACCGGCTGACACCTTCTATCGCTGCGGAGACCGCGGCCATGGAAACGCACAAGCGCACAGCCTCTCTCTCCCGCCAGGGCTACCCACAGTCCCCAGCTGCTCAAAAATCAGACAACACAGCCAGAGGAGGACGCCCCAAAAAGGAAGACCCAGGAAACAGCAACTCTGAACCCCCATTTCAAACATTCAGGCTGAAATCCTGTGTGTAAAACATGCTCTATAGACACTGTAGAGAGAGAGGGGGTGGGGTTATGGAGTGGAGTGGGAGGAGTTAACAGCACCTATAGTCCATATGAATGAATATCCTGCTTCAGAGCCACTGAAAGGCATGAGCCTAATAAATTAGTGATGGAAGCGAAGAGGGTGCTGATTCTCCGGGCGTTACAGACCAGTACGGACCGGTGCAGAGGGTTCTGAACCTCGCCCCCCCCCACCGCTGGACTGGAGCAGGGGATTAACCGCCATTACCCGCAGGCAGGAGGCGCCCGCTGAGCCAGAACTGAGCAGCGGAAGAGAGGACAATGGTTGGGGGTGGGGGTGGGGGGGAGGGGGGACAGTTCAGAAGTGCATGGGCGGGTCAGAAAGGAGGAGGCGGGGCAGAAGGGGGCGTGGCCGGTACGCATCACCGGGCTCCTCCCTCCCAGCCTCTCTCAGGCACGCCCTGCTGCACTGCGCACGTAGAACCCGACCCTTCAGCGTGAATTTAAACTGCCCCCCCCCCCGGGTCAGTCACGGCAGGGGAGAGAGAGAGCCCACTGAATGCCCAAATCACACGCTGCCAACCCAGCGCAGAGCAAGAGACAGCTCTCACACAGGGTGAGTGTGTGTGTGTGTGTGTGTGTGTGTGCCTGTGTGTGTGAGTGTGCGTACGTCTGTGTGTGTCTGTGTGTGTGTGTGTGCGTATGTCTGTGTGTGTGTGTGTATACTGTATGTGTGTGTGTGTGTATGTATGTTTGTCTGTGTGTGTGTGAGAGTGTCTGTGTGTGTGTGTGTGTGTGTGTGTGTGTGTGTGTGTGTGTGTGTGTGTGTGAGTGTGTGTGTATGCGTGTATGTCTGTGTGAGAGTGTGTCTGTGTGTGTGCATGCATGTGAGAGGGTTGGAAATCTCGCTCAAAGGAGCACATCCTTTTCACAGTAACACAGAATTTATGATATTATCACAGTTATTATTGCACTCCGCAGTATATCCCAGGGATAATGGAGTAGCATTAATGCTAATTTGCATGTGAGCTCTGTTTGAATAAGGGTATCGGAGCACATTAAATCCTGCCGCTTCATCGTTATGGCTTTCAGAAGCGCTGATGTATCGCACGCTGGAGCGGTGCGCTGCGACACGGAGATCACTCACAGGAGCGTTTAGAGCAGCGAGCTCGCTCAGGAGCAGGGACTGAAACCACGCTCAGGAGCAGGGACTGAAACCACGCTCACGCTCGCGATCGGCACTGAAACCACGCTCACGCTCACCATCGGCACTGAAACCACGCTCACGCTCGCGATCGGCACTGAAACCACGCTCACGCTCACCATCGGCACTGAAACCACGCTCACGCTCGCGATCGGCACTGAAACCACGCTCACGCTCGGCACTGAAACCACGCTCACGCTCGGCACTGAAACCATGCTCACGTTTACGCTCGGCACTGAAACCATGCTCACGCTCGGCACTGAAACCATGCTCACGTTACGCTCGGCACTGAAACCACGCTCACGCTCAGCACTGAAACCACGCTCACGCTCAGCACTGAAACCATGCTCACGTTTACGCTCGGCACTGAAACCACGCTCACGCTCAGCACTGAAACCACGCTCAC
>NC_057946.1:23978381-24015881 GCF_018555375.3 Anguilla rostrata | reverse complement strand
CACCCCTCCCCCAACCCCGTGTCATTGAAGAACATGGGACATCCCCCGCCCCCGTGAGTAATTGAAAAACGCACTGTGACGGCCTCCTGAGGATCCCTGGGCGAGTCCCCTCCACGCGCCCTCTCTCTCTCTCTCTCTCTCTTGCATTAGCTCGGCGCCAGACGCCAAACGCGCAGGTCCTCGCGGTTTTATTGCCATAACTCCGCCGGGGAGAGAGACGTCCCCGTGCGCAAACACCGCCAGGCGCGGGGGGCACGGGGCGGGGGGGGCGCGAGGGGAAGCAAATTGATTTTTCCGGATCCCTTTCGCAACGAGAGGGCGGCGATGGGGGAGAATCAAGATGTGTCACGTGGGAAATGGGTGTTTGTCATAAACAGGAAGTGGAAGGGCTGCTGGGACCTGCCTGGGAGTATGAGAGCAGGAGTGTGTGTGTGTGTGTGGGCGGGGCGGGGGGGGGGGAGGGGGCAGGGTGATGGAGTCACAACAAAATAAAAAAATTATCTCAACTCCTCACTCCTGCTACTGTGCTACAGGCAGTAGCCTCTGGCTGACCTCCGATGCTGTCCAGTCATTTCCTGTTTGGCTGCGTGGGCGTTGTCCGCTTCACGCTTCGGATATTTGTGGCAGTAACACGACGCACACAGACCACACCTTCCGTTAGCCCGGGTTTGGGTTCAGGGTTTTTATATAATTACCTGGGAGAAGTCACCTTTGGTCCCATTTGTCTGCTACACTTCTAAAAAAAGGTGGCCAGTTGTCAGGTGTGAAAGAGGACACACCTTTCCTTTCCTTTCACCCAATTAGTCAGAATATAAAAGCAAAGTGTGTATCTGTTTAGTTTTTTTTAGCTCCTGGCTGAATGTCCGCCCGTTCACCCGAACGACTCAATCTGACCCGGTGGTGAGTCAGAGTCCTGTTTTTGTTTTTTTTCAGCCGAGGTCAAGCGGAGAGCTCGGCGGCCTGTGCGCCACCATTGTGGTGCGGTGGACTGAGTCCAACAGGAGCGGGGGTTTTACTGGCAGACTCCGCGACCAGACGAGAGCCCCGTTAGAGAGGCGCGTCAGTTAGGACGGACAGACGGACCGCGTAGGTTAGGACGGACAGACGGACCGCGTCTGTTAGGACGGACAGACGGACCGCGTCAGTTAGGACAGCCAGACGGACCGCGTAGGTTAGGACGGACAGACAGACCGTGCGTCAGTTAGGACGGACAGACAGATCGCGTCAGTTAGGACGGACAGACGGACCGTGTAGGTTAGGACGGACAGACGGACCGCGTCAGTTAGGACGGACAGACGGACCGCGTAGGTTAGGACGGACAGACAGACCGCGTAGGTTAGGACGGACAGACAGACCACCGTAATTCATCCCGTTGTTTACGGTGGCGATGTACAGGGGAGGGCAGCTGCAATCGCGGAGATGAGATGCGGTTTTCCAGTCGCTGTTAAAATAAAATGGGAGCCCCACACATTGGTCCTTTAAACCTTCACGATGCATTAAAACTAAAAGCTGAACGCAGATGAAATTGAGGTTTTCTTTCTCCAAAAAACATTATTTCAGTCTTCCATTGACCTAGCCAATTTGTATGTGTAATGAAGGATATTTTCAAATTTATTTTTTCTCTTTTTATTATTTAAAAAATTTTTGCTTGCCACCACATCCCATCGACAGAGGACAGATTTATTTATAAATTACAATATTTGCATATCATAGTGCTGAAGTCACTGCACCCCACCCCCCTCACCCCCCAGTCAACAGACCGACCCAACACGGATTCAGACAGAACAACATCGAGGAAACCAGATACAGACTTAGGATATGAAGGATATTTTAGATACTTAAAAAGTAATGTAATGTCTTGCCTTAGACCACAAACCACCGAAGGCCCCAATCCCAGCCACTGTAACGACAGCAGCCTGTTAGAATTTATGTAAATATCGAATATATCTGTCATTGGACACAAACATTGTCTGGACCAATCGTAAACACACACCAAAAATGAAATCAAAATAACGTAAACCTTGGAATGGTAACTAGCCCTTTATAGCTGAACAAATAAAATTAATTCCACACACTAATTAGTATCATTAATTACTTTAAATGGCCATAAACAAATCTTAATTTAACTGATGAGTCAAACCACAGGCAAAGCTGATTCATTTAATAAGAATGCAAGACAGAATATTTACTAGCACCTCAACTGACCTGCAGTTAAATGATTTAATTCTAACACCTGTGCTCACCAGGTTTAGCACCAAAACCCAAACATACCTGTACCTACTCTCACCTGGTTTAGTACCAAATCCCTAACATACCTGTACCTTTGATCACCTGGTTTAGTACCAAAACCCAAACATACCTGTACCTGCTCTCATCTGGTTTAGTACCAAAACCCTAACATACCTGTACCTGTGATCACCAGGTTTAGCACCAAAACCCAAACATACCTGTACCTGCTCTCACCTGGTTTAGTACCAAATCCCTAACATACCTGTACCTTTGATCACCTGGTTTAGTACCAAAACCCAAACATACCTGTACCTGCTCTCATCTGGTTTAGTACCAAAACCCTAACATACCTGTACCTGCTCTCACCTGGTTTAGTACCAAAACCCTAACATACCTGTACCTGCTCTCACCTGGTTTAGTCCCAAAACCCTAACATACCTGTACCTGCTCTCACCTCGTTTAGTACCAAAACCCAAACATACCTGTACCTGTGCTCACCTGGTTCAGTCCCAAATCCCTAACATACCTGTACCTGCTCTCACCTGGTTTAGAACCAAAACCCTAACATACCTGTACCTTAGATCACCTGGTTTAGAACCAAAACCCAAAAATCACACAGAACCTCAGAAGCGGATTCACCGAGTTCAGGGGAGCGGCGTTCGCCCCTCGCGTGCGTCTCTGGTCGCCCTCTTCATGGAGTGAGACGTTCACTCCGCTCTTTAAAATCCCTGACCATGAAAAACAAAACGTTGTTTTTTTTCTCTCAAAGACCTCCGCACAAATCCTCCACCACTTAAAAACTGTTCAGTAATGAACCCTCCACTCTGAATATGAAAAAATTCCTTTTTGGACGGAGAAAACAGAACAATAGCAACCGTGCCAAGGTATTTACTCCTTTCACACTGAGAGAAATAGCACCTAGGAAATGCATCCAATTTCACACATATGCTCATAAATATGCTATTATCAGAGGCTTATGCTTCCATATATGGAACTGCACCCATTTACGTATTGATATAGCTGACGAAACATGTAATTTTGAAATATATATGATATGCCTCAATGTGAGTGTATGAACTGGCATGCCTGTACATGGTATATGGTACAGCCGTAGTGCCTCAATGTGAGTGTATGAATTGGCATGCCTGTACATGGTATATGGTACAGCCGTAGTGCATAAATGTGAGTGTATGAACTGGCATGCCTGTACATGGTATATGGTACAGCCGTAGTGCATAAATGTGAGTGTATGAATTGGCATGCCTGTACATGGTATATGGTACAGCCGTAGTGCATAAATGTGAGTGTATGAACTAGCATACCTGTACATGGTATATGGTACAGCCGTAGTGCATAAATGTGAGTGTATGAATTGGCATGCCTGTACATGGTATATGGTACAGCCGTAGTGCATAAATGTGAGTGTATGAATCGGCATGCCTGTACATGGTATATGGTACAGCCGTAGTGCATAAGTGTGAGTGTATGAATCGGCATGCCTGTACATGGTATATGGTACAGCCGTAGTGCATAAGTGTGAGTGTATGAACTGGCATGCCTGTACATGGTATATGGCACAGCCGTAGTGCATAAGTGTGAGTGTATGAACTGGCATGCCTGTACATGGTATACGGTACAGCCGTAGTGCATAAGTGTGAGTGTATGAACTGGCATGCCTGTACATGGTATATGGCACAGCCGTAGTGCATAAGTGTGAGTGTATGAATTGGCATGCCTGTACATGGTATATGGTACAGCCGCAGTGCATAAGTGTGAGTGTATGAATTGGCATGCCTGTACATGGTATATGGTACAGCCGCAGTGCATAAGTGTGAGTGTATGAATTGGCATGCCTGCACATGGTATATGGTACAGCCGTAGTGCATAAATGTGAGTGTATGAACTGGCATGCCTGTACATGGTATATGGTACAGCCGTAGTGCATAAGTGTGAGTGTATGAATCGGCATGCCTGTACATGGTATATGGTACAGCCGTAGTGCATAAGTGTGAGTGTATGAACCGGCATGCCTGTACATGGTATATGGTACAGCCGTAGTGCATAAGTGTGAGTGTATGAATCGACATGCCTGTACATGGTATACGGTACAGCCGTAGTGCATAAGTGTGAGTGTATGAACTGGCATGCCTGTACATGGTATATGGTACAGCCGTAGTGCATAAGTGTGAGTGTATGAACTGGCATGCCTGTACATGGTATACGGTACAGCCGTGGTGAAGCAGGCCGATCTGACGCACACAGCGCACATCAGACATGTGACGGTGCAGTGGGCGGCACTTTCGCGCGAGGAGGTATCGCCCCGCAGGCGGACCGTACCAAAGGGCACCGGGCGCGGGGGACACGACCCGCGTTTCGATTTTTGCGATTGTGGAAAACGGGACCGAGTCGCTCGGCAAGCCTGGAAAAGCTGCGGCTTGCGGGAGCCTTTGTTGGAATTTCGGAGGCAGCTCCCCCTCCCTCCTCTCCACCCCCCCCCCCCCCACAAATCTGTTGCCTGGTTGGGAGCTCTAGCTGCTGCTCAGTGCAGATTAAAATAACCAGCAAGCAAAGGGAGGCGGGGGGTCGGGGAGTGGGGGTGGGGGGTGGGGGGGTTGGCATGTGGCAGAGAAACGGGGGGTAACAAAGGGTTGTCAGCTCCTGACGGGACCCCCCCACCCCTCCCCACCCCTCCCCACCCACGATGTCACACAGAGAATAATGCATTGCGCTCCGTTCTGGCGCTAGGCAAACCGCTCCTCCGCGGCCCCCCGCTGCTTTTAATGGGGGGTACAAATTAAAGCGGAATGGAAGTTCTGTAATAAAGCTGACTGAGGAGAAGGAAAGGGTGGGAGTAGGGGGGGGTGGGGGCTGTCAGTCAGGAGGCGCAGGAGATGAAAGCCTCTGAGGAGGGGGGGGGAGAGCCTCCAGGGGGCTTCTGGGGGCCGCCGTGTCTGAGGATGATGAAAACGGGACGGGGTTGGGAGGGGAGGGAAGCACGGGGGCATGGGAGGGCAGACAGCAGCCAGTCAGACAGTCATTCAGTCAACCAGTCAGACAGTCAGACAGTCATCCAGTCAACCAGCCAGGCAGCCAGTAAACCACTCAGTCAGTTAGCCACCCAGTCAGTCAGTTAATCAGTTAGACAGTCATTCAGTCAGTCAGTCAGTCAGTCACTCAGCCAGTTAGTCAGTCAGTCAGCCAGTCAGTCAGTCAGTTAGTCAGTCAGTCAGCCAGTCAGTCAGTCAGTTAGTCAGTCAGCCAGTCAACCAGTTAGTCAGTCAGCCAGCCAGCCAGCCAGCCAGCCAGTTATTCAGAGAGGCAGCCAGTCAATCAGTTAGCCAGTCAGTTATTCAGTCAGATAGCCAGTCAGTCAGTAATTCTCTCAGTCAGTCAGTCAGTCAGTCAGCAGGTCATTCATCCAGTCAGCAGCACAGGCAGTCTGTGGTAGGGGACGCGATCATAATCTCCCCGACATCAGAACGTTCCAGAAGGCTGCCCCACAGGTGGGATGCCTGCGACCCGCAGTCATCCTCAGACTGAACCACATAAAGGCTGCTCCACTCCAGACAGACGGATGAATAGATGCTGCTTGAGATGAGAGATGAGGATCAGGACGGGGGGGGGAGGGTCAGGGAGGGAGAGGGGATGGAACCAGTCAGCAACACATCGAAAGAAACGAGCAGTGAAAAGCCTCCCCGCGACTCACGAGCGAGTCACGAAGGGTGCGATGATAAGGAGATGATTACAGCTTCGGCCCGGCGTCCTGTATTCCGTGCTTCCCCTTAAATCATCTCTCCACCCGCCCCGCAGTCTGAGAGGGGGCGGCCCAGCCGAACCCAGGAAACCTGCCCGTCAGCAACATAAACCTGACAAACTGCGACTGCGTGAGTGCTGAGAGTCCTTCCCGAGCCCCGGAGACGCACAGCTGCCGAGTCTCGGAGACAGGCGAAGTGCCACTCTGGGCAATTAGGGAAAAAGACAGCTGCTAAATAATTCACCGCGGCGTATGAATATTAATCGGGGAACATTTTTCTGAAAGCCACATTCGGGGAACTGACACTTGTGAAGCGGAATCAACGATACCTGCACACACCAGGAATTACGCTCAAAACCATTCTGACCTGGAATTTAAGGCCTGTTGACTTAACTAACTGTGATTAAGGAATATATAAATCTGCGAGACAGACAGCTGGAGCTCTACTGTCTGAAGTACGCAATGAATCACAGCATAGCTCAACTTCATAGCATTCAAGATATGAGAGATTTCAAAAGCCAAAGGTCGCTATCTGGGAAAGAACATCTGCCTTCACTGTTGCATCATGCTGAGCAGGGAAGTTCACTGTCGGGAGGCTCCATAAGTTCACTATTCAGATAAGATATGAGATAAGACTCCGACAGTGTATGGTGTGCGATTCCACACTGCCTCACCCCTCCCAGCACGTTTTAAATCAGCCAACAGAGAACTACAGTCAGCAAACAGAAAGTACAGTCTGCACAGAGGAAGTACAGTCTGTACGGAGGAAGTACAGACAGCAGAGAGGAAGTACAGCCTGTAGAGAGGAAGTGCAGACTGCAGAGAGGAAGTACAGAGTGCAGAGAGAAAGTACAGTCTGTAGGGAGGAAGTACAGCCTGTAGAGAGGAAGTACAGACTGCAGAGAAGAAGTACAGAGTGCAGAGAGAAAGTACAGATTGCAGAGAGAAAGTATAGTCTGTAGAGAGAAAGTACAGTCTGTAGAGAGGAAGTACAGTCTGCAGAGAGAAAGTACAGCCAGCAGAGGAAGTACAGTCTGCAGAGAGGAAGTACAGCCAGCAGAGAGTAAGTACAGCCAGCAGAGAGTAAATACAGTCTGCAAAGAGGAAGTACAGCCTGCAGAGAGGAAGTACATTCTGTAGAGAGGAACTTCTATAACCATGAATTGGAAGAATCTTCTCCCTACAAATAGCGGCTGTGCTTTCAATGGTAACAAACAGAGTGTTCCTTCTGGGTTAGAGGAACCGGGTTACTAGAACTGGCCATGGCCCCTACCCAACCTGATTTGGGCTCACCTGGCAATCCGAACCCAGAAATCCCCACCGTGTCTATGTGTGACATCATCTCCGGGATCCTTCTCTTTTGAGTTTCTGACCAGCCCACGGCAGTGAGCCCAGAGGCCTTTGGTGCTTGGTGGGGGGGGGGTTCGCTTATGTACCCTGCGGGACAGGTAACAGGAGGCCAGGATAGAACAAAAGAAGCACTTTCACCACTAATTCACTTTCACTTCCACCTGACCGGATCCCCATTTCCCCTGACCTTGCTTCCGTCTCTCTTATAATTCATAAAGGTTTCTTGGGGGGGGGTCACAAATGGAAACAATAGAACGTTAATTCAAGCAGTACGTAACTAAATGTTTAAAACTAGAAAGAGTGCACTAAGTAGAGTCCAGGCATCCACCCAGGGACAACAATATCCCCTCGCATGAATGTGCACAACAAATATTCTGGCAATCTGGTCATTACTTTCTGAGATATGTTCGGCCTCTTGGTGATGCTAGATGAAAAGGTCACGGGGTCACCAAAATCGATTTCTTCCTCTTGGGATCATGAATGTGCACAACAAGTTTCATGGCAATCCGGCGATTAGTTTTCAAGATATTATCTGTCAAAGACGGACAGATAAACGGACGTGTGAACTGATGGATAGATGAACATCCTGACATAACCTCCTTGGGTAGCGGTAATGAAATAAATATACAAACGAATGAATACATTCTGCAACAAATCTTTCATTGAATTTTGTTTTGCTACAGGTTAGCTGCCATTACATCGGCATGTTCTGGTCTTGTAAGCCGTTATCTCAGAGCTGTGGGCCCAACACGTGATTGGCTTACAGCTTTTAAACATCCAGGGCATTACAAACAGCCCAGATCCCCACATTAATACCTCTCCTCTATGCCCACAGCACATCCGATTCCACAGACCACTTTAAATATTTAGGCATTTTTATTAATACTCAACAAATGTATCTGTGTACATATTCATTAGGTTGGTGTTTGAAATTCCCACTGAAAAAGAAGCCCGTGATTAATCTGGCTGAGGGAACTGAGTATCACACAGCGCACTGTTTGAGTGTTTGCCGGGTACGAAAACCAATTCCTAAATGCAATTTTCCCAAATCTCATCTACGCAGACCATTTTCAAATGCTGACATACTTAAATAAATTGACTGAACATAACATAACATAACATAATGACAAGAACAGGCCGTTTCTGCCCAACAATGCTGGCCAAATACCTCCATCTGACAAAAATTCTTATGCATTACAATGAACTGCCAGGTCTATTTACAAGGGGGAAGGGGGGGGGTGGTACAGAACATTTACAAACTACAGCCCAGACATTACAGGAGCACCCCCCGCCTCCCGCCCCCCACCCCACCCCACCCCAGCCCCCACCCCCGGATGGATGGGGAGAAGGGAGCTGGGGAACTTGGGAGACAGCGGATCAATGGGCAGGTAATTTACGACGTCGGGCCGAGGGCCAGAGAGGTGCATTCATCTGACCGGCCGCCTGCCTGCCTGCCTTCCGGCGGCCATACAAACGCTCCCAGCCTGCAAAGGGGCGACTGCGCGGGGGGACGGGGGATCGATACCGCCGTGACAAAGGGCCCCGCGCCCCGCCGCAAAATGTGATTGTAGCGGAGTTACCGCGGACAACCCGCGAAAACAAAACCCGCCGGACAGCGCTGAGTAATGCAGCCTTCTGGAGGAGCGGGCGAGGGGAGGGGGCGCGGGGGGGAGGAGGAGGGGGGGGGGGCAGACTGGTACAGTTTAGCTGCTGCGCTCCCGATCCCCAACTGACTTACCCCGAGCCTAACGCAATTAAAGCAGGGAACAGCCCCCATTTAATTGCGCATCTCATTAACAGTCACCATGGCGATTCTTTAATCATCGCTCTCGACTGCAGAGAAAGAATGTTCACTCATGTCTGGAATAATTGTACAAAAATAGCTGGCAGAACAAAAATCAATGAGACATTTTGCTTCTATGATTAGATTAAGACCATAACAAACGCACAGGCCGAATTCCCGTTTAAACTACGTATGATACTCAAAGATCAAAGAGTAACGCGGATAACACAGTTTGTGATAACACGTGTACAGCGAATAACCCTGCGCCTACTGCTGACCGCAGCTTTTCTCTTGAGACAAACTCCAGAACAATCAAGCGTAGATAAGCGCCGTGAGTCATGTGTTCACACATTTACAGCGTCAAAGCGCTCACTCAGCACGTGCGTGCTATTGGTGCGAACGGTGCTCACCTATTATTTCATTTTTTCAATTAGATCCACAAACAAAAAAAAGCCATTTCCACACACGTGGTTACATACAGCCCAGCGACTGTCAGCACGCAAAAAGGAGGACAGGAAAACGTATATAAAATTCCATCACCTCTTACAATTTTTCTGTTCGGAAAGCTAAAAAAAAAGAGAAAAAAAAAACACAAAGCAGCAGATAATGTTATCTCTGTTGAGTTTTATTCTCTAAAAAAAAAGACAGGTTTATCTCTGACACATCACAGAAAAACCGCTGGCTCAGATCTCATTTATATTTACACGGGAAATAGATAGCGGGCGGTATGGCTGCCGCGCCGCTCGACTGATCTGACGCACGCTTCGAGCGGAAAGCCGTATACGGGGGACCGCATTTCGCCGGGAGAGAATTCCGCACAGATAAAATAACTGCTCACAGAGCGAGAGGACAGAGGGAACGTAATGAACCATTTAAAAAAATAAAAGGGTACAATGAGACCACGTCCCGGAAGCCATCTCACGGGCTCCTCTTCCTAACGAAGTCCGCCTCGCGTTTCGCCCGTACGAAAACGGTTCTTAACGCCCCCATTTTGTGAGCATATTTCCAACGCGATTGCAGCCGGCACGATGGGCAACAGCTATGGTGTCACACGGCAGATTTCTGGGATCTCGCCAGTAATGGATGAAGCACAATCTGTTACCGACTGGATCCCCCCCCCCCTTCCCCCCGCATCACTCACGTAATGTCACTGCATTATACACAACCAGGCTAGCTATGACTCTGATATCCTTTTTAAAGCACTACCAGCTTGTGCCCTATTACAGAGACATCCTGTGAAAAAAACACCTCTAGCGTTCACACCACCATCTGTATTTTATCTCATCTTCTGGACAACTCTTCTTTTTTAGGCCCAAATTTATCCCTTATTATTTCTCCTAATTTGGGACGCCCGCGGGTAGGCCTGTCACTGCTAGGCCCGGTGGTAATTAATCAAGCTCTCCTTCCGCGAACAGGCCGCCTGCTGCCACTCACACTTCTGGCCAATCACACGCCGTCATGCCGGTCAGAGCCACCAATGACACGGTCAGGATTTCGCACCGTCCCCTGGGGGTGTCACCCCATAACAGTGTGTAGGGTGAGCCAACGGACGGGCCTCTGTTCTTCAGACACCCCAAGTCTAACCGAGGCGTGCTCCCTCACAGTGGGTGTTTGCACGAGGAAAACAGCCCCCCCCCTCACCCCCACCCCCACCCCCGTAATCTGCTGCAAGCCTCCACATCATCCCGACCCCTTCCTTTCTCCCTCGCCACTGCAGAGAAACTGAATAAACAAAACCTTTCACATGTCTGTACCCACCCCATTAGAGAGTCATGGGCACAGGACCAGCACCCCATCATAGAGTTACGGGCCCCCCCCCCCGTTTCCCCCAGTGCCCCCCCCCATCAGAGAGCCCCAGGCCCAGGAGGGAAGCAGCAGAGAGCTGTTCATCCCTGTTCATGTGAGTACACTCACCGCAGTCAAATGCGGGAGAGCCCCAGAGGCTGACGGGAGGAATGGGAAGCGCCACGGAAACGGGTCTCTAAGCAACCAGAGTCCTCAGAAGGACAGCTCGCATGAGTGGCTGCATTCCGCAGGACAGATCGCCAGGTCTGCAGAAAAAACGGGGCCCTGTAGTGCTCCCCCCCCCCTCAAAATTTCATCACCGCGGCAACCCTGGCACCCAGCCGATCTGCCCTTACGCTTAACAGAGACACTTCAATCAGCCGTTTATACTCATCCAACACCCCCCCCCTCCATCCTCCATCCCTCCGTCCCTCCATCCCCCCGTCCCTCCATCCCTCCGTCCCCAGCCCCCACCCCTCAGGAGACACGAGTCCTTGCCCTGCGAGCGGCCGGGTCTTTCAGGACATCTTAAGGGACGCGCCGCGGGATTAGCGAATCAGAGCGCGCCGCGTTCGCGGAATCCCCGGGGCCTGGGAGGGGGGAGCGGACGCTCGTCTCCCGGGTCCGCCGCGGGGCCCCGGACACGGCGGGACCTCCGGCACCTCCGCCCGTCCTCGGCAAAAACAGGAGCCGTGGCTCCGGATCTAGCCGAGCGTTCGCCACGGGGCCGCTAGTATCGGAGCCCACGGTGAAACCGCCTCCGTCTGAGAGCTGCTGAAATGACTCAGGACCACCAGTCTGAGCGTCCAGAGAAAACCTCAGAGGAGGGAGGGAGAGAGGGAGAGAGGGAGAGAGGAGAGAGGGAGAGAGAGAGAGGGAGGAGAGAGAGAGAGAAGAGGAAGAGAGAGAGAGAGAGCGAGGGAGAGAGGAGAGAGGGAGGAGGGAGGGAGAGAGAGAGAGAGGAGAGAGCGAGGAGAGAGGAGAGAGGGAGGAGAGAGAGAGAGAGGAGGGAGAGAGGGAGGAGAGAGGAGAATGGACTGGTAAATGGACTGCATTTATGTAGCGCTTTTATCGAGAGAGAGAGAGAGGGACAGAGGGAGAGAGGGAGCAGAGGGAGGGAGAGAGAGAAAGAGGGAGAGAGGGAGGGAGAGAGAGAGAATGGACTGGTAAATGGACTGCATTTATGTAGCGCTTTTATCGAGAGAGAGAGAGAGGGACAGAGGGAGAGAGGGAGCAGAGGGAGGGAGAGAGAGAAAGAGAGAGAGAGGGAGAGAGAGAAGAAGAAGAGAGAGAGAGAGAGTGCAAGGGAGAGAGGAGAGAGGGAGGGAGGGAGGGAGAGAGAGAGAGAGAGAGAGAGAGAGAAAAGAGCTGTGATCTAAGATGGCAGGGCTGTTAGTTCTGTTAATGAAGCTCGTCGCACACAACTCTCCAATCCACCATTCAGAGGAACAAGGAATCACTGCAGGATCCACTTGGTAATGGCAAAGAGCAACCTGATTTAGTTCAAAGCCATCCAGCTGATTAACTCCTGCCCAGGGAGGCAGGGACAGGGGCTGAAAGCATATCCAGGAGAATGTTCTGACTTTCCAACGAAAAAACTGTTTTGAATCCATGAAAAAAAATTCTAAATTCAAACCCCCGCCCCTCCCCCAACCCCAGGTCGCACACTACAGTTGGCGGACCTAATCCAGCCAAATTTGCTCCGCATGGAGCAGTCATTGGAGCTGCCCTTTGAAACACTGCTCAGCGCTCAATTCTGCCATTCGCTGGAAGGACTCCAGACAAAAGCAATCGCAGTCAGAGGGCAGACGCCGCAGGACGGAGGGGAACGGCGGTAAGGAAGTGTGCCTGTGAAACGTGTGAAAGGTTCCTTTGTCCGTTCTGCTCCACTGACCACACAGTTTAATGGGATTTGTGATGGAGGAGGAGGAGGAGGAGGCGGTAGAGAACGGGAGGGAGACTCTGACAGTGCCGGAAGCTTCTGGAAGGGCTGAGCTGGCTGCTCCAGATGAAAAATGCAAATACAAAGCTGGGGAAGCAAAGGCCACCTGTACAGAAAGCTTGTTACTCAGGCCCTACTTATAATCCAGTGTAAAGTACAGTGACAGAACGCTCTGTGTGTAAACTGACTTTTATACTCCAGTGTAAAGTACTGTGACAGAAAGCTCTGTGTGTAAACTGACTTTTATAATCCAGTGTAAAGTACAGTGACAGAATGCTCTGTGTGTAAACTGACTTTTATAATCCAGTGTAAAGTACAGTGACAGAATTCTCTGAGTGTAAACTGACTTTATAATCCAGTGTAAAGTACTCTGAAAGAATACTCAGTGTGTAAACTGATCTTTATAATCCAGTGTAAAGTACTGTGACAGAACGCTCTGTGTGTAAACTGACTTTATAATCCAGTGTAAAGTACTGTGACAGAATGCTCTGTGTGTAAACTGACTTTTATAATCCAGTGTAAAGTACTGTGACAGAATGCTCTGAGTGTAAACTGACTTTTATAATCCAGTGTAAAGTACTGTGACAGAATGCTCTGAGTGTAAACTGACTTTTATAATCCAGTGTAAAGTACTGTGACAGAATGCTCTGTGTGCAAACTGACTTTTATACTCCAGTGTAAAGTACTGTGACAGAATGCTCTGTGTGTAAACTGACCTTTATAATCCAGTGTAAAGTACTGTGACAGAATGCTCTGAGTGTAAACTGACTTTTATACTCCAGTGTAAAGTACTGTGACAGAAAGCTCTGTGTGTAAACTGACTTTTATAATCCAGTGTAAAGTACAGTGACAGAATTCTCTGAGTGTAAACTGACTTTATAATCCAGTGTAAAGTACTCTGAAAGAATACTCAGTGTGTAAACTGATCTTTATAATCCAGTGTAAAGTACTGTGACAGAACGCTCTGTGTGTAAACTGACTTTATAATCCAGTGTAAAGTACTGTGACAGAATGCTCTGTGTGTAAACTGACTTTTATAATCCAGTGTAAAGTACTGTGACAGAATGCTCTGAGTGTAAACTGACTTTTATAATCCAGTGTAAAGTACTGTGACAGAATACTCTGTGTGTAAACTGACTTTTATAATCCAGTGTAAAGTACTGTGACAGAATGCTCTGTGTGTAAACTGACTTTTATAATCCAGTGTAAAGTACTGTGACAGAATGCTCTGTGTGTAAACTGACTTTTATAATCCAGTGTAAAGTACTGTGACAGAATGCTCTGTGTGTAAACTGACTTTTATAATCCAGTGTAAAGTACTGTGACAGAATGCTCTGTGTGTAAACGGACTTTTATAATCCAGTGTAAAGTACTGTGACAGAATGCTCTGTGTGTAAACTGACTTTTATAATCCAGTGTAAGTACTGTGACAGAATGCTCTGTGTGTAAACTGACTTTTATAATCCAGTGTAAAGTACTGTGACAGAATGCTCTGTGTGTAAACTGACTTTTATAATCCAGTGTAAAGTACTGTGACAGAACGCTCTGTGTGTAAACTGACTTTTATAATCCAGTGTAAAGTACTGTGACAGAATGCTCTGTGTGTAAACTGACTTTTATAATCCAGTGTAAAGTACTGTGACAGAATGCTCTGTGTGTAAACTGACTTTTATAATCCAGTGTAAAGTACAGTGACAGAATGCTCTGAGTGTAAACTGACTTTTATAATCCAGTGTAAAGTACTGTGACAGAATGCTCTGTGTGTAAACTGACTTTTATAATCCAGTGTAAAGTACTGTGACAGAATGCTCTGTGTGTAAACTGACTTTATAATCCAGTGTAAAGTACTGTGACAGAATGCTCTGTGTGTAAACTGACTTTTATAATCCAGTGTAAAGTACTGTGACAGAATACTCTGTGTGTAAACTGACTTTTATAATCCAGTGTAAAGTACTGTGACAGAATGCTCTGTGTGTAAACTGACTTTTATAATCCAGTGTAAAGTACAGTGACAGAATGCTCTGTGTGTAAACTGACTTTTATAATCCAGTGTAAAGTACTGTGACAGAATGCTCTGAGTGTAAACTGACTTTTATAATCCAGTGTAAAGTACTGTGACAGAATGCTCTGTGTGTAAACTGACTTTATACTCCAGTGTAAAGTACTGTGACAGAATGCTCTGAGTGTAAACTGACTTTATAATCCAGTGTAAAGTACTGTGACAGAATGCTCTGTGTGTAAACTGACTTTTATAATCCAGTGTAAAGTACTGTGACAGAATGCTCTGAGTGTAAACTGACTTTTATAATCCAGTGTAAAGTACAGTGACAGAATGCTCTGAGTGTAAACTGACTTTTATAATCCAGTGTAAAGTACTGTGACAGAATGCTCTGTGTGTAAACTGATTTTTATAATTCAGTGTAAAGTACAGTGACAGAATGCTCTGTGTGTAAACTGACCTTTATAATCCAGTGTAAAGTACAGTGACAGAATTCTCTGAGTGTAAACTGACTTTATAATCCAGTGTAAAGTACTCTGAAAGAATACTCAGTGTGTAAACTGACCTTTATAATCCAGTGTAAAGTACTGTGACAGAATGCTCTGAGTGTAAACTGACTTTTATAATCCAGTGTAAAGTACTGTGACAGAATGCTCTGAGTGTAAACTGACTTTATAATCCAGTGTAAAGTACTGTGACAGAATGCTCTGTGTGTAAACTGACTTTTATAATCCAGTGTAAAGTACAGTGACAGAATGCTCTGAGTGTAAACTGACTTTTATAATCCAGTGTAAAGTACTGTGACAGAATGCTCTGAGTGTAAACTGACTTTTATAATCCAGTGTAAAGTACTGTGACAGAATGCTCTGTGTGCAAACTGACTTTTATAATCCAGTGTAAAGTACTGTGACAGAATGCTCTGTGTGTAAACTGACTTTTATAATCCAGTGTAAAGTACTGTGACAGAATGCTCTGTGTGTAAACTGACTTTTATAATCCAGTGTAAAGTACTGTGACAGAATGCTCTGTGTGTAAACTGACTTTTATAATCCAGTGTAAAGTACTGTGACAGAATGCACTGTGTGTAAACTGACTTTTATAATCCAGTGTAAAGTACTGTGACAGAATGCTCTGTGTGTAAACTGATTTTTATAATTCAGTGTAAAGTACTGTGACAGAATTCTCTGTGTGTAAACTGACTTTTATAATCCAGTGTAAAGTACTGTGACAGAATGCTCTGTGTGTAAACTGTCTCTTCACACTGGGCTGTCGGCATCCCCTCAATCTCATCCGTTTATTTCCATCGCTCACATTCCTCTCTCAGCTCCTCCAGAGCCCAGGCACTCATTAGCATTCAGATGACAAACGCCAGATTTGCTCCAGGACATGTCTGATCTCGTATGTGTTTAATCTGTAATTGCGCGCACCAGACGGGGGCTATATGGGTCAGGTCGGAGTGAGTCTGGAACAGTCTCACTTCCTGTGTTCCATCCTTCGAGCCCCCACCCCCTCCCTCCCTCCCTCCCTCCCCAAAGTCCAACCACCCTTCAGCAGCAGCGTCCCCCCCCCCCACACACACACACACACACACACACACTTCCCTCCCTGCAACTATGAGCAAAAACCCCGCACTCCACTGCAGACAGATCCATCTCCTGTTTTCCGACAGCACTCACCCCAGCCACCCCTCCCTCCCCCCCGTTCCTTCCCAGAAATGGAACGGTCCAGCTGAAGCGGTGGTGTCCACGCTCGGCTCGCAGACGTGACGCCCGCGTGCACGCCCTCTCCTCACAGGTCTTTGCAGCGTCGCGCTTTCGCTGGACTGACTCTCCTTCCGTTGGGCGTCGGGGACGTTCGAACGTAACTGTCGGTTGTTTCTGGAGGCGGCGGCGGCGGCGGCGGGTTTGGCTCCGCCCGGTGGCGTGAGTTTAACTCAGCCGCAGCCCAACGCCGCACCAGCACCGCCTGACCCTCGTTAGGCCCCTCCCACCAGCACCGCCTGACCCTCGTTAGGTCCCTCCCACCAGCACCGCCTGACCCTCGTTAGGCCCCTCCCACCTGCTCCGCTGCCCTCGGTGAGAGACATTCTTGGCGTTGTGTTTTTAACAATGCATCACGTCACAACATTTTTAAAAATGTGATATTCTTTGTTGAGGAAACTGGACCAAAACGCCCCCCCCAAAACAACCGTGCACCTCTTCAGCTAACAGTAGTTCAGCAACCAGGAGCGGTAAGATAACGGAACGCCGTTTGGAGCAGTGGCTGAAGCAGCTTGACCCAGCTAACCGCGCTGGAGATAAACGCTCGCTCGGACGCCTCTGCGGTGGACAGCGTGAGTCAGCGAATCAGAGAGGGGGGTCAGCACGCGGGACTCCAGAGCGCTGCGGAGAGCTTTCCAAATAAACGCCTCGCTTCCTCGAGGTCCAGCGAAGATAACGCCGCGTGTACAACAGCGGGCTGCAGTCCTGCACGCTGCTGATGTACGTCAGCACTAAATGCTCTACACTGCAGCCCGATTAGAGATGCACAACACAGCTTTTAGCCTCTGATGCCTTCAAAGCACTAAAGGGCACTGATTGGCTGGCTTATTAATGAATATTAATGAAGGGGCGTGGCTGAAGGCAACGTGCAGTGCTAGTGTAGGGATATGGGCAGCAGCAGAAGCTCTGCCCCCTGATTCTGGCCCTGCCGGGGTAAGGAAGCTCAGGACCCCAAAGTGGGCGCTGCCCCTCTGGGTTGGGTACAGAGCAGGAGAGCCCAACCCTGGTCCTGGGGAGCCACAGGGTCTGCTGGTTTTTTGTTTTCACCCTAAACACAACAACCACTTTAGACCGAAGAAACCACGTGAGGCCAGTTAACTGTGTAATCGATTGCTTTAACCGATCGTTTGAGTGTAACAGCAGAAACCAGCAGACCCTGCGGCTCTCCAGGACCTGGGTCAGCCGCCTCACGTACCCAGCACCGGTGGCCCTGTTAGCGTGTTTGGCGGTGCAGACCCAACGGCTTAGAGGCCACACAACCAGCCACGGTTTCTCCAGCTGGTGGACAGACAGTAAATAAATACTTTGTGGAAAAAGCCCCGCCCCTCCCCAGTACACTCATGCTGTTTGGCTCTGGACACGACTCCACTTGTGTGGTTTGGCCCACTGGGACCGAGTGGGCGGAGTCTGGGGTGAGGGTGGGGGCGGGTCGGGTGGAACATATTCAGTGTATGTGATAAAAAAGGAAAGCCAATAACATGGAAACATATCTTACAACTGCAACTTCCACATACCACAGAATATATTTCTCAATAAGAAATATATTCAGCAAATGTGACATATGGACATACATATAATATTTTTTTCCAGAATTTTACAGGTTCTTTAAATAAAATATGAAAATGTGCCGATAAGAAATTTTGTTAAATATGTTTGCCAGATATCTTGACATGAATAAATATGCAGTATGTCAACACCATAATGTTTGAGATGAATACCCCATGTGTAAGAGGAGTTTGGAGTTCACATTTCCACGCAGTTTAGGACAGGGAGCGGGAAACACCGCCGCCTCCCTCCAGCCAGGACACACCCTGTAACCTCCTCCTCATCTGGAACCATGACATCATCACACAGAAACAAGGACGCCAGTCAAAACTGGGGGAAATCCTCCTTGTGTAGAAGGAAAGCATTCACCATGACAGTAGAAGAAGAAGAGACTAATCACCAAGAGACACCGAGAGAGCAACCACAGAGTAATCACCAAGACACTGATCACCAAGAAGCTAATCACCAAGCGACTAATCACCAAGAGGCTACGGGCCAAGAAAGTAAACACAGAGTAATCAGCCAGAAGCTGATCACCAAGAGGATAATCACCCAGAGGCGAATTACCAAAAAACTAATCACCAAGAAAGTAATCACAGAGACTAATCACTGAGAGAATAATCATCAGGAGACTAATCACCAAATGCAACCAGTTCCCTCAGTTATTTTACCCAGCTTGCTTTCATTCATACAAAAAACAATGATCTCCTTTTCTACTTTCTTTCCAGGTAGAAAATTCTAGCATGAGGACCCTCCACCGCCAGTCCACAGTTTTAAATACGATCCATCTTTCCGCCTGTTTAAGAGTGAGGCTTACGGGAAGGGGGCCCGTTAATGCCTGAGCAAACCCGCGCCTCATCGCTCTCCTGAACACCCGCAGACAACCTCATCACCATAACGCGCCACAGAAACAATGCGCCCAACAGGTGCTTCGTATTTATTTACACATTTCCGCCGGTAATTCCAGCAATTACACGACAGGTAATTCCTTTCTAGCCTGGTGGCGAAAACACATAAAAACATAAACAGCACAGAAACAACGTTTTGAGCACACAGAGATTCAGTGCAAGGCGTGCAGGTGCGGAGAAACGGCATCGCAGTGCCGTGACATCAGCGTTCAGCGTCTCTGACACGGGGAACACAGCTGTGCTCTGGGGCTGTGTGGGGAGGCGCACCAGCGCCCCTCGTGTAATGTTCTCTCTGTTCATCCAAAACCCGGGGGGGGGAGTCCCAAAGGGGAAAAGGAAAGGGGGTGGTGGGGCGGGGGCGATGGCGCTACCCTTCTAATGCGATTCCGCTATTTTTACCCCACCCTGCCCTCTCTGCTAAACCATTACGACTCATGAGCAGACACATTTACAACAAACCCTCCTCACGGTCCTGATATCACCTACGAGAGGGAGAGCTGAGCCCAACCCTGTTTGCTCTTCAACATCACGCTCGTTCACGACAAAAAATGAATGCGACGACGAGACGAGGAGGAATATTTGGTGAATTAAAATTGTAAATGGACCTGAAGATCGCTGCGTTAATACCTCCCTCCTGACCAGAGTGCATTATATACTTATATACATTACCCACACAGAGGTACCGGGACCCCGGGCTGGATAATGAGCACAAGCCGCGGAGCTCTCTGCGTGTGCATCAATGCGCTCGATGAATATCGGGCTGAGGAGGCGCGTGTTCGGGAGGGGAACGTCACGCGCTCCCCAGGAGGGGCTCCGCAGAGGGGAGGCCAGTGCAGCAGCCCCCCCCCCCCCCCAAATTAAAGATGGACTGGTTGCTGGGAAAGACCTTAAAACACGACTGGGTACTCCAAAATTGTGAGGAAAATGTAATACACTGAATAAATGGTTTTCAAGAGGAGTATCAAGAGGACTGACACCATTATGCCGCATAGCTAATGCTTTTAATGTAATTAAGGTAATGAGTCTCATTCAGGTACGATGGGCTTAAACATATGAATGGGTAATGGATGATATGACAGGGAAATGGACTACATTTCTGACCGCATTAAAAAAGAAAGACAGGACGGCCCTACAAAGACTTACTGACACGCATGTGTTCGTCTGCATTTTGACTTCCTTGGGATTCATATTCAAATGGTTTTCGTGGAACTGAATCCCGGCGGACCTGAGCGGGGTTTGGTCCCGGAAGGCCCAGCCTGACCGCACATCGCCGTGTTTTACCGTCAGACGCGTTCATCGGAAGAGCTGCCGCCGAGGTCGCATTCGATCCCTTGATAAACACAGCGCTTACTGTCCCTGTTAGCACACCTGCACGTTAGTGACTTATCTCCCAGGTGCCAATACGGAAAGTGCTTTGCTTCCTGTCCTGAACAAAATGGGACAAAAATGTCCATATTTTCCACACACTGAGCTCTGTGTAGTCGTGTGTGTGTGTGTGTGTGTGTGTGTGTGTGCGCATGTGTGTGTGTGTTTGGAGCTCACAGGACAGGCAGACAGGCAGTCTAATCCTATTAGTGACCGCAGCTCTCACTGAAAATTGGTACAAAATTAAGCCTGTTACACAACCTGACCTCCGACCCAGGAAGTAAAACCTCCGATTCCCGTCTGTGCACGCCAGTAAAAACCGGGAAAAACTACAAAGGGCGCCTCATCGACACCCGCAGTCACGGCTGCTAATGCAGGTCAGCCGCTATGTTTAGTCTGTGGCGGTGTGAAAGAGTGCTGTCCTCACCTCGAATCGCTTCCTCGCCTGCTTCAGTCTGAGAATGCGCTTGGATAAAAAAGCAAAGCCTCAGTCGGAGCCTCGCGCTGAACCTGGCGTAGAACGCTCACCGCCGACCCACCCGTGAGCTCCAGAGACAAGCCGGCGGTCTGCGGAGAGGCAGCCGTCTAGTCTGGACCTAAGCGGCATGAAACACCTGTGAAACCCACTTTAACACAACGATAAACTGTAATAATATCCCACCACGGACGTACAACAAGTTCCACTCAACATTCCGTAATGATGACATCACAATGAAGACACGGTTTATGTTCGAAATTAGGCCAATCGTTGTAAAGCGGGCACCGCCCACGAACGTAAAGAAGGATTCCAGTGTGAAGCTTCACAAATTCATCAGTGGGTGGGGAGGCCGCACACTGTCAATCAGCTGATAGGTGGGAACCAATAAATAAACAAATTCCACTGCATAAACACCGTGACTGGTTCTGCTCAGTGTGCCCTTAATGGGGCTTGTTGGCCCCGCCCATTTTCAGGTTCATTAATAAGCTTCACAGTCCCATCACAAAAAATTTACAACAACGAGTCTAAAATCCTGTTTCTTCCACCATGAAATTTGGGAAAAACCTGCTGATTCAGCAGCAGAGAGAGTTTAGCTACACAGAGAATATTTACACTACCACCCAAATGTATTATAATATCTTCGAAAAAGGTTTCAAAATATTATACATTATTCAGTGTTTCTCTTGAAAACAGATTGACAGGGTGGTCTGCCTGAACATTTCACAAATAATTTGGGTTGAAAAGGTAAAAAATTTAGGGAGCCAGATTTTATTTGTTCCCGAAGGTCGCCATAAAGAGAAATCCGACATCACCTTTCGGCAGTGTTCCTCTGTGACAACAAAAAAACATGGCGACTAACACGGTTATATTCTATAGTCCACTAACCCTCGTATAGATGTAAACTCTTCTCAGCTGTGCCTGCCTTACATCATGGTCTGAGCACTGCCAAAAAACTTCCCACCTATCGTCAGCACATTAAAAACTGAAATGCCACTGCATTCGTACTGGAGTTGGAGGGAAAAGTTATCACTTCATGCAGCCTGCCCCCCCCCTTTCCTTACACTCCCCGATTAAATGGGATGGGGGGGTGGGAGGGTGTTTAATTGATGCATTAGAGCCCGTTTTGTTTGAGATTTTGGCTTCCTGCCACAGCTCATTACATTTACAATGACTGGTAATTAAGTACTTATTATAACAGTTAATTAAGTACAGTTGTACTGTTGAATTACTTATCTCATTGTGTTGGAAAAGGGGGAAAAAAAAAAGAGCGGGAAAGTCAGCAAGAGTCATTGGCACTTCAACAGGAAGACAAGCCCAGAGCGCTGCCGGGACGTTTCCCGCACTTTTCTCACAACGGCCCTTCAGCCCGTCAAACTGCTCGCTTCTGCGTTTCTGCTGCTGTTCAAACTCCCTCTTCTTCTGCGTTTGAGTTATGTATTATTCTTTTATAAAATCTGAAGCGCATCGCTGACGTGACCCGTGACACGAGGACACGTCCCCGCGTGCGCGTTCGAAAGCGGGCGTCAGGGGGTCTTTCGGATGGATCAGTGCGTTTGCTTTTTCCCGAAAAGACAAACGAAACCTTGTAAATGCAGCGGGTTGGACAAAAGGGAGTCACCCTCGGCTAAACGTGTGCGGGAGAGGCAGACCCGGAGGGGGGGGGGGCAGTCGACCCATGTCCCAGCTCCTCGTTATTTAGCCGCACTCGGCGGCGATGACAGGAGCAAAACGCCGCCATTTTGGGGACGGAGGAAAGTCAAGGCTTCGCCAGAGGAGACTGCTAATTCACCGGCTCCGCACCCTTAACTCCGCGAAGCAGAGTCAGCGCCGGGCGCGCGCCCAGAGAACGCTTAAAACCGGGCTTTGAGTCTTTAACGGTCCTTCACACCTGAAGCGGCTGCTTCAGCGCTAGTTTCCCACAATCCCTTTCACCCGCTCCGCCGCTCTATCCTCGCTCTGTCTCGCTCGGCCGCTGGTCCCTGCTCTCTCGTTAACAGTCACGATGTGAGGCAGATGAAACAGAGTGGAACTGTGACAGAGAGCCCAGGCTGAACGGCAAATTAACGCAGCTGTGAAATAGCACTTCAGAAGGAGCTCGTTACAAACAGCGCCAGAAGACGATAACACAAACCACAACAAAAACCAGCTGAAAGGCGTTTAGCGCCAAGCTCAGGTGGCAAGGTACGCGCTCCAGTATAAACTGAGGACGATGAGCTCTTATACAACACACGGAGGAGGACCATGATATGAACTTCAGTACAACACACTGGAGAAGACCAAGGAATGAGCTTGTATTCGACACATTGAGGAATACCATGGGTGGGTGGGTAGGGAAACTGCTCTTCTACCCTTGAACAAAGAACTGAACCTGGAATGTGTCATAAGTCAGCCCAGATAAGGCTGCCTGGTCAGCAAACAACTTTTAGAGTTAATATGAAGTTAATGTGATGGTTAATAGTTAAATGGGTCTGGTGTATTATTAGGATCATAACACTGCTTTGTGAAGCTGAAGGCTTTGTTATGGGGAGTTGAGATCAGAGTGGGGGGGGGGGGGGGCAGAGGTGCTGGATATGAGGCTGCTTTCATTTACCCAAAACCCCTTTCTGCTCCAGCCCCTCGCACATCAGACAGCGGCAGCCTCGAGCAAACGGAGGCTGTGTGTTATCAGACCGGCTATCGGCCTGCCGGCTGTGTGCCTGGGAGATAAGCCTCCACAATTAACATTTAAATTACCAGCGCCATCGCCACGGCGACTCCGGGCTCCGCCTCGGGCACCCGGCACAGGGGGCACCGGGGGTAAGGACCGCAGGGCAGGAGAGGGGGGGTCAGAGAGGGAGGAGGTGGAGAGGGAGGGGCCAGAAAGGGAGGAGAGGGAGAGGGAGGTGGAGAGGGAGGGCCAGAAGGGAGAGGTGGAGAGGAGGGGCCAGAGAGGGAGGAGGTGGAGAGGGAGGGGCCAGAGAGGGAGGAGGTGGAGAGGGAGGGGCAGAGAGGGAGGAGGTGGAGAGGGAGGGGCCAGAGAGGGAGGGGGGAGAGGGAGGGCCAGAGAGGAGGGGTGGAGAGGGAGGGGCCAGAGAGGAGGGTGGAGAGGGAGGGCCAGAGAGGGAGGGGTGGAGAGGGAGGGCCAGAGAGGGAGGGGTGGGAGAGGGAGGAGGAGAGGGAGGGCGGGGGGTGAGAGGGAGGGGCCAGAGGGAGGGTGGAGAGGAAGGGGCCAGAGAGGGAGGGGGGGGTAATGTCTCCCTCTTCTCTTCCCCAGCAGTAGAGCTGCTTTATGGGACTGGTTTCCCTCACTAGCTGTAAGCCTTCACTGCTCCACGGGGCTTCCCTCTCCACCCAGACTGCGGATGGGATTTGTGGGCCCTCATGAAACAGCAAAGCTACCAGACCCGCCGCTTCACATGACATTTTATTTTCACAGGGATTTATGATGGAGCTTGCGATGCTAAAATAAACGCTTTCTCCCCTCCTCTTTTCATCCACTCTCCTCCTCATCTTCAGAAAGACACCTGAATATTGTGCCAGTATATTTTGCAGCAGTTCGCCTGCGCCTGTCACCTGCAGGTTACGGACACATTATTATATGGTTATGGAACAACGGTCTAAAAAACCGTCTAAATAAACTCATAAAGCCACGGTCACAGTAGGATTATTACAGCTTTCATAGACCATGAATGAAAAACATTTCACAGTACAGCAACAGCACCATCTAATACCTTCCACAACGCCTGCCTGAAATTATATTCATATGAAAATTTCACCGATATTAATGTATGATATGCAGCACATCCAAAAGGCATGCGAAGCACGTATTTTACACGCATATGACGTTATGAGTTTGCAATGTACACATATTTTAATATATTCTTTTGACTGCTTAAAATGTTGCAGATGACCCCAGCCCCATTCCAGCATTCTTAACAACTCAACAAGTCGGCTGATTCAGAACCCCCGCCTACAAACCAGATGCAGCTTACAGCCAGTTTATTACACACACACGCGCGCGCACACGCACACACACACTCACACACACATACGCACGTACACACACACACACACACGCACTCATAAACACACACACACACACACCGATGAAATGCTTAGTCGGTGACACAACGCTGCATTTCAGGCTTTTTTCATGGTTTTCCCATTAATGCAGCTGTAAGCAAATTTGCATCTGATTTCAACCAGACGTAATCAGAACTGAAATCCGGAAACTCAAACTGAGCGGATCTTAAAAACGCTGCACCGGGAGACGGGAGCGGTTTCGAGATGAGGCCGAGCCCCCGTCCCCTCCCCCTCCCAGCAGAACAGAGCAGAGCAGAGCAGAGCAGAGCGCAGCTCTCCCAATAACGGCTCCTTGCCACGCGAGCTCGGGCGCGTGCGGGTCACGTGGGCGGCGCCGGAGGGCGGCGGCTCGGCCGTGAGATTAATGGCCGTTCGGCTGGCCGCCGCGCGGCTGCATTCGATCGCGACAGATAACTGTCCCGCGCCACGCGTCTGTGCAGTCACACACTCACTCACAGAGGAGCGCTGTGTCCCCTCCCCCAACCTTCAGAACCCCTTCATACCCGTCCTCCTGCCCGTATCCGTCTATGGGTCTCCTTTTATCCAGAGCTACCTGCACAGGTAAGGCTTTCACATGAAGCTCACTTATACAGCAGGATATTTACTGCAGAAACGCAGCTTCAGTGCCCTGCTGAAGGGCACACCGGCAGCGTTCCAGCTGGGTATCAAACCTGCAACCTCTAACTTAGAAATGCAGTTCTCTAACCGCTAGGCTGCATACACAGCACCCACAAATGAGGCTGGACTCTGGATTTAAACCCCTGTGAGCCCCCCCTCCACACCCCCGCCCCCCCCGAGCACAAGAGCACCGAACGCACGAATCGCGTCACCACTGCCCAGAGCTCACAGACACTTCATCCTTTCAGCCGTTCTAAATCCCGCCCCAGACCGCCTCCACCCCCGCGTCTGCCTAACCCCCTGGACAACCCCGACACCGACTGCTCCTCCGCCCCCGAGCAGCACCCCCCCCCCCCCCCAGGCCCTCGCAGAACCATTTAACACCCCGGCTCCGGCTCATCATTTATTAAAGGCGCAGTTTAAAGGGTGATTATTCTTCCTCCGCTTCCAGACAGGGCTGCTGCTCGGGGGGGGGGGGGTCCCGCCACCTTTTCCCTGCCCCCGGCAAACTGAAAAACGCCAGGCCCAGCGGGGGGGAAGCCTTAAGCTCCGTGCTCCATTACAACGCTCCTCTCCCGAATCTCCTTTCTCTTCCCGCTGGCTCCAGCTGCAGGTGGGCTTTTTTTAAACCCATTTTTTATTTTGTAATTTCGTAATTGCAATAAGCATCGCTGCAGTCGCAGGCATTATACTGTATTACACGTTTAGAGCCGAAGACTATAGCATTTCCAACAACTGCTCCTGCCCCCCCCATCAAAAATTTTTTTTAATAGATTTATCAGAAAAATAAACAAAATGCAAACACAAACAGATTAGCAAAAGTATCCCCACATACAAATATAGTCATAAATGACACAATGAGAGCAATTTTAGGTTAAATATTATTTTAATATTATAATATTTTGATAATATTACTATTAAGTCATTGAGATTTACATTCACATTCCAGGCATTTAGCTGACGCTCTTGTCCACAGGGACTCACAATCAGTGCTACTGACTTATAGCGGCAGTAGCGATCGACAGAGACAGCGCACGGTATCAGAATGTACTCCACTGCAAGCCTATCGATCAGACCACCTCTAACACGTCGACCACATCTACTGCCCAACGGATCGCTGCGGACTGCAGACCGATCGCCACAGATCCAGACCCCGGTGTGATGGACGACTCCGCATACGCGCTGCCCTCGAGAGGTGCAGTTGTTTCCCCATCCGCACGGTACGCATGGAGCTCAGATGGAAGCTAAACTGAAACTCCTTAAACACGCGACGCCTGTTGCGTTTAACTGCGGATCACTGGACACCCGTCAGCAACCACAAATAATTTGGGGTCACGGCACACCTCAGAGACAAAGTCGCGGACGCCGCGGTCATTCGCGTGAGCAGCGAGGTCCGCCTTACGCAGGCACTCGAGCGCAACCTTTTTAACGAAGCCGCGGAACAGTGGGGAATTCGGGAGAAGCCGCCCCGGGACAGACGCAGACAGTGCCTCTAACGCGGCAGCGGCAGCGGAAACGCCACGGCCTCGGGGGCACATGCTGCGTACTGCGCAGTTTAACGTCCATCCCGTGCTGCGACTGCGCTGCAGAACGTTCACGGGTGGGGTGGGGCATCAGTGGAGAAAAAGATCCGTTTCAACAGGGTGCGTTTCTGCCTTAATGTTTCCACCAAATGTAAACCTGAAAAAAATCGAATTTTAAAGCCAATTACGAGATTAGCTACGCAATTAATTCCAATTAAGATATTTAACTTACAGCATTATTATTATCGTTATTATTATTATTCTTGTTATTAAAGAGTCTCTGGCACATATTTAAGGCTGTCACTCACAGCACCAGTGTTCCACGGGTAAGAAAACGAGCAAGTTTGTGCTTTTCTTCCTAGATTCTGATTTATTACAAATAAATCTCAAGTTTAGCTTCTTTGAATTCCAGAGAGGCACAAGAAAAGTGAGCGATGACAATGATCCTCTTTGAGAAGATTCAGAGTGCAGCACAAGGACAAGCTGTTTATTTTGCGGCACTGGCTGTCGATGGCATTAGAGCCGCAATGACATATGAAGGCCGCGCTAGTGAGAAAACAATATCTTCTGTCTGCTGCAATTTGCAGGACAAATACCCAACTGACGATACTGTAATATCTGCTAGCGTACAGCCAACTAGCGCGTCTGGGGTCTGCAAGCAGAACGCTGTCAAACAGGGTCGATACCGTGTGGAAATGGCTGACCTGTAGAGAAGGAGAATCTGCTGTAACACGATGTGAGTTCAGAGTAGTAAGCTCAATTGTATTTCACTGGCGTGGGACGCCAAGCTGTGCAGGAGTCTGCTGTTTTCTGTGCTGCTTGTGGACGGGGAACTGAACACTGTGGCGTTGAGGGAGAGTGGTGGGTAACTGAATGCTGTGGCGTTGAGGGAGAGCGGTGAGTAACTGAACCCTGTGGTGTTGGGGAGAGCGGTGGGTAACTGAACGCTGTGGTGTTGGGGAGAGTGATGGGTAACTGAACACTGTGGTGTTGAGGGAGAGCGATGGGTAACTGAACACTGTGGCGTTGGGGAGAGCGATGGGTAACTGAACGCTGTGGTGTTGAGGGAGCTTGGTGGGTAACTGAACGCTGTGGTGTTGGGGAGAGCGATGGGTAACTGAACGCTGTGGTGTTGAGGAAGAGTGATAGGTAACTGAACGCTGTGGTGTCGGGGAGAGCGATGGGTAACTGAACGCTGTGGTGTTGAGGGAGCTTGGTGGGTAACTGAACGCTGTGGTGTTGAGGGAGCTTGGTGGGTAACTGAACACTGCGGTGTTGGGGAGAGCGATGGGTAACTGAACGCTGTGGTGTTGAGGGAGCTTGGTGGGTAACTGAACGCTGTGGTGTTGGGGAGAGCGATGGGTAACTGAACACTGTGGCGTTGGGGAGAGCGATGGGTAACTGAACGCTGTGGTGTTGAGGGAGCTTGGTGGGTAACTGAACGCTGTGGTGTTGGGGAGAGCGATGGGTAACTGAATGCTGTGGTGTTGGGGAGAGCGATGGGTAACTGAACACTGTGGTGTTGAGGGAGAGTGATGGGTAACTGAACGCTGTGGTGTTGAGGGAGAGTGATGGGTAACTGAACGCTGCGGTGTTGGGGAGAGCGATGGGTAACTGAACGCTGTGGTGTTGGGGGGAGCGGTGGGTAACTGAACACTGTGGTGTTGAGGGAGAGTGATAGGTAACTGAACACTGCGGTGCTGGGGAGAGCGGTGGGTAACTGAACGCTGTGGTGTTGAGGGAGCTTGGTGGGTAACTGAACACTGCGGTGTTGGGGAGAGCGATGGGTAACTGAACGCTGTGGTGTTGAGGGAGCTTGGTGGGTAACTGAACGCTGTGGTGTTGGGAGAGCGATGGGTAACTGAACACTGTGGTTGGGGAGAGCGATGGGTAACTGAACGCTGTGGTGTTGAGGGAGCTTGGTGGGTAACTGAACGCTGTGGTGTTGGGGAGAGCGATGGGTAACTGAATGCTGTGGTGTTGGGGAGAGCGATGGGTAATTGAACACTGTGGTGTTGGGGAGAGCGATGGGTAACTGAACACTGCGGTGCTGGGGAGAGCGGTGGGTAACTGAACGCTGTGAAGGCTGGGAGAGTTCTGACAGATTCTCTCTGTTCCTCTGGGTGTGACTCTGCCTAAAACCACCATTGAAATGCCGGCGGGGTGGGGGTGGGGGGGTTATAGCTGTGTGAATTTCCATGGCATCTAAAATGATCCCATAATGCAACACAGACTCAGTTGTGGGCGGAGTTCATCTCCCTGGCGTGAGATATGAGGCCCACAGTGTGGTCTGACTTCCTGCTTGGCTCAAGTGGTTTGAGTTTAACCATTTCCATTTGGCCACAACAAAGTGCCTTTCAAAGCTTTAAGTAACTGCTGCATAAGCAAAAAAAAACTTTTAGATTAAATTAATCTTTTTGATCGTATTTGGAAATAGATTTTCATATTCTGTTCAAATGGAGCAGAAATAGCACACAACTGTTTAAATTAATATGATTTACATTAAATTTAAATTGATATGTTTGCTTAAGCAATATCGAAAGCAACTCATAACATCTGCAGCAGTAAATCTGCACTAAACGAGAACCTTAAGCCAACATGGAATGGTTCCAAGGAGAGGAGTATGCCTCTAAAACAACCAATACATGTGAGGCAGGGGAGGTGAGGGGGTTTTCCCTGGAAGGGGGTGTCAGGTAAATAACTTCCTGAAACTAGTCCGACCACGTCCTTCACACAACACCTGAAGAACAAACTAATTTGCAGGTTCAGAGTAAACAGCATCTTATTTGTGCAGTTTGCATTGCGGTTCAATCATTTATTAGACTAGCACGAGCCAGTGGCTCCCTCCCTTCCTCTCCCTCTCCCTCCTCTCTCTCTCTCTCTCTCAAATTAGTACCATGGCAAAACTAATGGTCCTTCTGTTCGCTCTACTCAAGTGGGGAAAGTTTCGAAATAACTGAAACTAACAAACATTTGTCAATTGTCAAAACGGACACGCACGCAGACTGAATTCATGCAGGATAAACGTGGATTGGATTTAGAGGCGGGTGATAAACGCCTCACCGCCAGACCGCCATCTTGCTGAAGGAGTCGGACAGCGCACGCTCCTCCGTGTTCTACACCCGCTCTGTGAGGCTGTTTGGTGAAAATGAAGCGGCCCGTGACGGCGGCTCTGGCCGAGCCGAGCACAGACCTGAGATGCCTGTTTAAACGGGCCGGCTGGGTAAAGCCCGGAGGCCCCGGGACCAGAATGACCTCAGGCCGACTCATTCACACGCTCACGATCAGAGTGGCAGTTGCCAGAATGACTTAATCTTCGTGGAGGTTGAAGGCTACCGTCATACTGACAGTTTCCTCGATGGCTTTCGACTGCTCTACGAGGGCGACTGCTGACCCCAGGTGACATCACTAACACCGCAGGAGAATCTATGACAAGCGCTTATGGATGAACTCCGTAGGACTGGTCACCCCGCCGGGCCGCTCTCTCCGGATTCGCTGTCCTCTCCGCCGCAACTCTCGCGGCATCCTCCAAAATCGGCCGGCGGTTAGCTGGTCATTGGTTCATTACATCACATCTCCCTGCTCCAGAACCTGCAAACATACTCTCTACATCACATCTCCCTGCTCCAGAACCTGCAAACATACTCTCTACATCACATCTCCCTGCTCCAGAACCTGCAAACATACTCTCTACATCACATCTCCCTGCTCCAGAACCTGCAAACATACTCTCTACATCACATCTCCCTGCTCCAGAACCTGCAAACATACTCTCTACGTCTTCCTTCCTGCTCCTGAAACTACAAACACACTCTCTACGGTATCCTTCCTGCTCCTGAAACTATAAACACACTTTCTACAGCGTCCTTCCAGCTCCTGAAACTACAAACACACTTTCTACATCTTACTTCCTGCTCCTGAAACTACAAACACACTCTCTACATCTTACTTCCTGCTCCTGAAACTACAAACACACTCTCTGTGGTATCCTTCCTGCTCCTGAAACTATAAACAAACTTTCTACATCTTCCTTCTCGCTCCTGAAACTACAAACACGCTCTTTACGGCTTACTTCGTGCTCCTGAAACTACAAACACACTCTCTACAGTATCCTTCCTACTCCTGAAACTATAAACACACTCTTTACGGTATCCTTCCTGCTCCTGAAACTACAAACACGCTCTTTACGGTATCCTTCCTGCTCCTGAAACTACAAACACGCTCTTTACGGCTTCCTTCGCGCTCCTGAAACTACAAACACACTTTCTACGGCTTTCGTCCAACTCCTGAAACCACACACTCTCTACGGCTTCCTTCCTGCTAACGAAGCTCGACGTATTTTTATAAAGACGAGGAAATAAAGAGGGGAAAGGCACGGCCATTAGCGCGTGCTAGCGCTAGCGCAAGCTCCGCCCACCCATTAAAGCGCTCCCCTCCAGTATGAAGCGAAGGCTCTGACGGCTCACAGCATTAAATCTCCCGCTGCTTTCCGGCTGGCGCATAATTCACTGTTCCCAGAACGAGGACGGCGGCGCGGCAGCCTCTGTTCCAGTTGGCGCGGTCCGCAGGGCCCATTACCGCTCATCAGCAGAGAATATTCCGGTATGTGAGCGCTGTACATACGTCAGAGGCTCTGAAAGTGACCTGTGGATCCTAAGTCCGCAATGTCACTGCCCCCTTTTTACGGGCCAAATTCACCTGAGCAGGGGGGAGAAAGCAGGTCGACTTATGATAACACTGCCACGTGACGATATTGTGTCCCGCCACGACGCCGGGTTCGGTCAGGCCACCACGTCCCCACGACAACGGCACGTCCCGTGACGACGCTGCCCCATTACGAGAAATTAGCAAAGAGCAGGAACACGAGACGAGGAAGTGCAAACTGCAGATCACGGGCCTCCACCCATTCCCGCTCAGCTCTGGTCTAATGGCTCCTCCATTAAAGCAGATATCATCTCCAGGTTTTTTTTTTCCCTTACTCAATGTGCTAGAATTAACATTACAGATATGAACAGTTTGACCCAGATTCCCCTAAACTCTTTTTAAGAAGGAATAAAACAGGAAGTTTCTGGAATAAAACAGTGCTGGCCTGTTTTCTCAGAAAGTATCCGACACGCTCCACAGAAAGTTAATAATTTTTCAGAGCTGGATCTTGAGAACTCCGGAGTTGCCAGTAGGTTTTTGGCCAGCGGTTGGGAAATATCGTAATTACAGTCAAGCTTTAATTTAGCACCAAAATCTGATTAGCAAGTGAAACATTTTGCCACCACCTTTCCTGTCAAAGCAGTAATATTTAAAATAGCTCGAGGAGACAGGTCACGTACTGCATATATTTTGCCAAGTACCCCAACCGATTAACTTTTACAATACCATACCATTTGTTTCTTCACAAGCCTACCGCATTCAAAAAAAGACACACAAGAGTTTTCCTGTTCCAAACTTTTTTTTAAATTTAATAACAGCAGATTCCCGCAGAGAGCCACAGAGCGAACCCGCGGAGGCCGCCATCGGCCCATATACCCGCGCGTTAGAAACCGAAACGCCTCCCCGCGGACCCCTGCTGACAGAGGCACCTCACCAATTACGCACTTTAATAAGACTCTAATCGGGCCGGCGGGGCCCGCCTCCCCGCACCCGCCAGCCAATCAGGACCCATTCACGGGCGCCTGACCCCCCCCCCCCCCAGATTGCAAGCTGATGCCCTGTGCGGGGTAGCAGGGGTGGAGAGCGATTATCCCCGGAAGACGGGACAGCGCCGCGCACCCGACCACGCCCCACTCAGTACGAGCGCAGAGGCCGCCGCTTCGCGCCCGAGCCCGCCCGCCTCCAGACTGAATCTAACGAAGCTCCTCGCCGCACTACTTCCTTTTTAATGAGGGGAAACATAAGAGGCAATAAGATGAAGCGGCAGCCAATCCAGGGGGACCGCCACGGGGGGGGAGACATCCAAACACAGACGGGTTTAATATTTCAGAAATAAGAAAAAGGAATCCTTCTACGCGCTGAAAGACGAGCGAGCGGCGGCAGGAGGAAGCCGCCACTCTGGGTATGGTCACACGGCGGCTTTGCGTCTCTGTGACGGAGCGCCGAGCCGAAACGGAGCGATGGCGCAGGAGATCGCGGGACGCGGCTAACAGGGGTGCGGAGAGACAACAACAAAACTAATCGCATTTGGGATAGTTATATCCCCACCAGCACCTGGGAGGCGAACGTTATCCGCCAAACAAGGAACACCTGTGCGGTCACCCGGGATACGACAGGAGCCTGCGTTCTGTTCCGCGCGCCCCCCTCCTACCCCCCTCCTTCCCCGACGTGGCGGGAAAGACGAGGTTCTGACTGCCGACGGAAGCAGAGGTACCTGGCAGGTCAGGGTGGGCTGAGGGGCGGGGGGCGTGGCCTGTGCAGTCCCTCAGGGGGGACTCCTCCTGACCCGTACCTGTCTGGACTTGGGCTCTGCACTGACACCTGCTACCTGTGGGACTCTAACAGCAGTACAACAGAGGGTGAGAGAGAACGAGAGAAAGAGGGAGTGAGAGTGAAACAGATGGAGTGAGTGAGAGACAGAGTGAGAGAGAGAGGGAGACAGAGAGGTGTAGGCAGGAATCGCAGCAGTATTCTGCAGGTCTGTCTTGGCTTATTGCAGCAGTATCTGGTGTAACCCTGCTGTACACCTGCAGTCCACCAGACAGTCGTGTGTGTGTGTTGCTTGCACGTGCGTGCACGTGTGTGTGTGTCTGTGTGTGTGTGTGCTTGCGCGCGCTCACGTGTGTGTGTGTGTGTGTGAACAGGGAGGCCCTCCACACGGGTGTCTTTATCCCAGTAAATCCAGCACGTTTGGCATTTCATCAGCAGGGGGGTGCGCTCACCGAGCCCCCCCACGGCCCCCCAGCCCCAGAACACGGGGCTCAAACACGGCTGTGCGCTAATCCCCAAACCTGCCTCCGCCCTCCCAGGGGCTCGCCCGACAACCACCAGCTAAAACCAGCGGCTTTTAGCCCAACACGGCCCCTCTGCTAACGTACACGCTAACACAGGCGGCTAGCGGCGCTAAGTGCTGAGCAGAACGGCGCACTGTCGCATCGCAGGATAACTGTCAACCGGCCAGTCCTGGTTCAACTGAAGATTCACGAGATGGAGAAAAGAGTAAATCCATGTACCAGGCATCCATTAGCTCAGGTGCTTCTCTGGGAGAACGAGCTTCAAGGCCCAACCCTGGGGGACGCTGCCCCGATGTTCCCCTGTTGCCGGGACGCGAAGCTCCACTTAGTACATCCAGCCCAACTACAGCTGCCTGCTGCACTGGAACGTTTTCTAACATCCAAGAACAGCAGGGGCTGCTGATTATTAAACGAGCGTTTGGGCCGAACAGCACATGACACAGAGCTCAGATGTAATCATCCACAGGGAAGGCGACGCGTGCGTAATCAAACGCAGGCACGCGGGTCGGGACCCTAAACTCCGCCGCAGCGGACGAAGCTGCAGGTTTCTCAGCCCTCAGTCTCGTCTTCGCTCCCCCGAGCAAGGGCATCGTCCCCGTGGCGATGGGAATCGGAACGCAAGGAGAAAACCTCAGAGTCAAACACACCTCCTTCTCCGTGGCGGGTTTCCCCCCCCCAAGCCCCCCTCCCCCGCCCCTCCCCACCCACCCGCCCACCGGACTCTGCCCTAATTCGGAGGCTTTTCAAGGTTACGGCTGCACAGCAGCTACCTGCTTTCCCATCTCCGATATTTTTTTTTCCCCGCCAGGCCCCGAGAGCATTGGCGGAATGTAGGCCAAGGAAACGCCGCTCGCCCTCAACCTCGTCCGTCGCGCGACGGCTTCCGGCGGGGGGAACCGCGGGGACGGTTCCAAACGGCGGGGGAAGGGGGACAGAACGCCCGATTCGCTGGGCGTAAAAACGACGGCGGCGAACGAGGCCGTCGCTAACGGGGTGAAAGGTGGGGACGATTCTAGGGGCCCCACAGCTTCGGGGGGGGGGGGGGGGGAGGGGGCCACAAAAATTCCAGGAGGAAGTATAAAGTGGGGGCCCGGAATTCCTGACCACGTTAATGTGCCGCAGATCGGGAAGTGACCTTGAACATGTTCGGCCGCAGCGCATTATCTGTTAATGATTGTGTCCAAGGACCGCCTGCAAGACTTCAAACGGCATCACGGGTGACTGCGCACGGCCTCTGAGTTAGACCACGCTGCCATTTTGCACACACAGGCAGTCTCCTCTATCTCGGGGAAGCCCCGTTCGGTTTATCTTCTGTCTTTAGGGTTTTATTACGGGTGCAAAGTCTCTCTCTCTGTATAAACCGGCAGGTTGGACATTACCCGCTCGCAGGCAGAGACGCCGGTACAGCATGTTTTTCTTCATAAAGCCGTTTTTCGGCAAACCTCCCCTGTTCATCTCGCCGCTCCGTTTTGTGAGAGCTCGGGGAGCCATCACCTGCAATCATCTAATTGGTTGCTCTTCAATGTTCCCTTCGCTAATTCAGCTCCTGGTCAAACTGCTTCCAAGTTATTACGCACAACGGTCTCGGAACAAATTACAAAAGGGGCTCAAATTAGACGGTTTAATATTACATTACAGGCATTTAGCAGACGCTCTTATCCAGAGCGACTTAAACAAGTTTTTACACAGCATTTACACTGCATCCGTTTACATTGCTGGATATAGCTATACTGGAGCAATGCAGGGTAAGTACCTTGCTCAAGGGCACAATGGCAGTGTCCTACCTGGGAATCAAACCTGTGACCTTTAAGTCTCCTTACCCATTACACTACACTGCAGCCCATATCTACGGCTGATTTGATATCTATGACTTAGGCTATTTGAAATGCACCACACGGAATGCTGTAACAGCTTTGTGTGAAGAAGCTACGATACCCAGATTTCATTTTGTGACTTTCTTAAAACGACATGTTTCACATGTTATATGCACGTAATTGTATGCTATATGACACCGTGTTGGCTGCTACCTTGGCCAGGAATCTCTTGAAAAAGAGATTCCAAAACTCAATGAAACTTCCTGGTGAAATAAATTAAAATAAATAAAACCAAGGGAAAGTGCCTAGATGGACACACTGATTATTTGATAAGTAAGGCCAGGAAGAGCCCTTGAAGTGAGTAATATTTGCCAAGTTGTCTTTGCTATTTTTATGCATGAAGATGTGATGCATTCAGACCTGGGTCCAGATTGAACATGACAGATTCACTGATCTTGTGCCAAACTCTGAGTTTACATCACCCACTAGCAAGGCATCCTGAGCTATGCTCAAATTCACAGAGCTAGCATAAACTTCACAAAGCTAGCATAAACCTACAGAGCTAGCTTTAACTTCACAAAGCTAACATAGACGTCACACAGCTAGCATTAATTTTACACAGCTAGCATTAATTTCTGACAGTCTGGCATAAACATCACACAGCTAGCATTAGCATCACTAGCATCACCAGCTAGCATGCCATGCTGTCATATCAAAATGGCAGATGTCCCTGATCCTTCGTAAGTATCTCTAGATAATAAAGTACGTAGAAGAAAAGTCAAGGATACTAGTTGAAGGCCCGGGGATTATGTACCTAAAAACATCCATACATGGTAAAAAAAAACCCGTCCCACGTTCTCCCACACCCCGTTTCCACTGTCTCCGCGCACACCGTTACTAAGACAACACCTTCTGGGAAGACGGAGGAAGCGTCGACATGCAAGAGTCTCGTTACGAGCGCGCGCGCCGCTAAATCTCAATTTTTGGTGTGTGAAAACTTCCCAGGGCGTGTGTCTTCTTTTAAGGCTGCTCAGCCGAGCACCCCGCTGCGAGCCCGTTTTAATTATTCCGGGACCAGGTGAGAGGAAATGACAGCAGTAAACCCGGAGAGGCCTCTTCGGGAAAAACAGCTCTTCCCAGCGTCATCCAATGTTTGCTTAAACTGGGACAGTCAAGGCGAGAGGAGCTCACACATTTCAATAAGCCTGCATGTCATAATACGCACCGTATATTGCATACGGCACTAATCTTGCGCTATGCATCTAATAAAGGATGCCTGTCATTTTATAATAAAAGCCTAATCTACAATATGCATAACATTACACATGCAAAACTAGCAATACATTCACAGATATTGCGAGATATAAATATGGATATAGAGTGACTCACATTCATATATTTATATATACACACACACACACACGCGCACGCACACACACACACACACACACACACAGTGCAGTCTATTTGGGCAGTGACACGTTGTTTATTGTTTCGGCTCTGTATTCCAGCACACCGGATTTGAATGCGATGAAAAGATGCAATGAATGTCAGATTAAAGTGAAGACTGTCAGCTTTAGTTTGAGGGTATTTGCATCCATATTCCATGTCATATTTAGTATTTGGCTTCAGATCCTTTGCTTTTTA